>NC_041394.2:233076942-233276942 GCF_900747795.2 Erpetoichthys calabaricus
TCCAGAAATGCATTAGATTGTGTCTTGTCTTCATTAAACTCCGTAGAATATATGGATTTATAGTAGTCTCTAAATGTGTCTATTATATTTTTATGATCAATGATTTTTTCTCCATTTGTGTTGGTGATTGCTAGGATTGGACTGCGAACTTCTTGCTTATGGATTTGTTGATCTAAGATCTTATTAGCTTTCTCTCCATGTTCATAGTATTTGATGTCTTGATTTACAAATGAGTTGTTCAGTTTCTTTAGTTGTTAACAGGTTGAGCTCTGAATGCAGAGCCTGCATTTTTCCAATGAAGTGCCTCACTTGGACACCTGGCATGTTCTTGATCTAGTAATTTCGCTAATTAGCTCTGATACCTTCTTGGTTTCCAATTTATTTCTATTGGAAAGATATGAGATAATCTGTCCTCTTAAGAAGGCCTTCAAAGTTTCCCACAGTATTCCTGCAGAAAACTCTGAGTATGTATTTGTCACTAAGAAAAAATTGATTTGTTTGGATATAAATTCTGTACAGTTCTCATCTGCTAATAAAAGTGGGTTAAGACGCCATCTGTGAGATGAGTATGTGGGGCATAATGATTTGGTTGGAAATAACAATAGTGTCATCCTTACAAGATTTAATCGTAGGCAAGAAATTGTTATCAACAAAGAAATAATCAATTCTTGAATAGCAATAATGCACTGGTGAGTAGAAGGAATATGCTCTTGAGTTTGGGTTTAGAAATCTCCAGGGGTCTGATAAGTTGTGGTCAGTTACAAACTGTGTAATTGTCTTTGCAGTGTTAGTTGTCATCACCCCTGTGGTAGGAGACCTATCTAGGTCTGGATTTAAAACCCAAAGTCCCCAGCCATTATAATTTTATGAGTGTTCACTCTGGGAATGGATGCAAAGATGTTTTGCAGAAGTCCCTGTCATCCACATTGGGTGCAAATTTATCAAAATCACTTTACAGTTAAATAAATTACCTATGACAATCACATATCTCTCTTCAGGATCAGATACTACATCTGATACTGCAAATGAGACTGTTCTATGTATAAGAATTGCCACACCTGTAGTTTTCTTTGTAAAGCTGGAATGGAACATTTGGCCAGTCTAGTCTTTGTACAGCCGAAATTGATCCTTTCTTAATCATTGGGTCTCCTGTAAAAATATAATTTTAGCGTTTAGGCCTGTGAGGTGAGAAAATACTTTCTTTCTCTTTCTTTTCTCTTTAATTCAGGCCTGTCCGGTCATGGAGACATTGCTTCTAAACTTTTACTGTCATTTTGTAGTCTTAACTGAAAATAAGACCGCTTTGACCTCAATTTTCCCAGGAGTTATTGCCATGAAGCCTATTGTTACATTGGCATAGTGCTGGGCGATATACCGGTTCATACTGAAAACCGTTTTTTATTTTTGTTATGATATGGATTTTTCTTATACTGCAACACCAGTTTAAATAGCCTAAACAACATTTGGAATGTGGTGCAGTGGGAAACTGTTTAAGGGGGACCTTTTTCACTACTACACCGCTAAACACACATGCAACGGAGTACATGCGTTAGTGGAGGTAATGAGCAGTGAAAATGGACAAAAAACATTCCGAAACTCATGCTGTAGCAGACGATAAAGCTGAACATGATGACATAGAAGAACTTTTGTCATGTCTGTTGTCTGGAGATACTTTGGTTTTAAAAGGTCGGATGTGGACCATTATTATGTTCAAATGTGTGAATACTGCTTCTATACTACTGGATAATACTGCAAGCCAAGTAGCACTTGTTTTATTTTTTTTTTTCTTCAATACTGTGTAATGTACCTGGGTACTGTGTAATAGTGTGACAATGCCGGTCTTCTACAGACTCCCTCTTCCCACATGGGAGTCTGTTGAACCAACACCGTCGAAAGTTATGACTGAGATGAGCTGACAAATCTCATTGAAGCCAGGGGGTGGTGGAAAGTAATCAAGTGCTTTTATTAAAAACAGTCAAAAGTAAAACCAAGTGTGTCCATTGTGCAGTGTTAAAAAAATACAGTACCCAAATAAATAGCAAATTCATAAACATGGGGATAAAATCCATAATAAATAAATCTGTTAAAATAGAGGTTAAAATGCAGTCTCTCTTCACCCGATTGCAGCCCACCACCTTCTGTCTCCCCGGCTCACCCATCACTGGCGTTGCCAGTGGAACCTCTGCAGCACAAACTCCTTTCTGTCGACCCCCGTCTTGGCTGTAGCCACACTGCACAGCCATACCGTCCGAGGTCGGCACGCATCCTGTCTTCCTTCACACTCACTCAGTCGCACCTCGGATCCATTGGGAGGTCTTACATCTCGCTCACCCCATTCTACACGCTTAGACAGTGGGATGAACCAGCCCCTAAAGCACCTCAGCCTGTGCTCCCTCAGGGAACCCCAGCTCGTGCTGCCTTCTCCTCCCTGGTGTCTGGATCGTCTCCCATGACTGCCTTTTCCCTTCTTTAACCTCCTTCTGTTCTATCTTCTCTTTTTTCCTTCCCCTTATCCTGCCGGCCCATAAATATATGTCTCTGTGGGTGCAGCGCCTTAATCACATGCCGCAGGAAGCCGATGAAGCAATTGAGAACGATTACACCCGTATGTGCAGGTGCGACTCGCCCCAATTACCTCATCAACTCCCCGTGGTTGTGCAATCACGCCCACGGAGACAGACATGGTGAACTGGATTTAAAAACTGCCCATATATTTTTTTTGAAGCCGCACACCTGCTATACCACCAATAGTATTATAAATGCAAGATGTAGTTTTATTATTTATGTATATAGCTTTGCTTGAAGCAAGGTCCATATTAATGTAATTTGCAATATGTTGGTTCAATTGGTAAAGATGTCATCACCAAGTTGCACTTGTTTTATTTTATTTTATTTTATTTTATTTTTACTTGGTGAATACTGTGTAATGTACCTGGGCTTGAAGCCTTGAAATAATAACATTATTACTGGAAGTTGCACTATTATTTATTTTATTGTTATTATTTATTAGTTTAAATATTATTCAGTTTAATGATGGTAAAGTTGTTTAAAAAGTCACTTTAATTTGTCAGTGGGCAGAGATTGTTAACATTAACAGAAAGTGTAGTTGGTTTACAAAAAATATTTACTATTTATTCCTTTTCGAGGACATGTTCAGTGCAATACAACTTTTGACAAGCACCTCTGGATATTTTACTAAGTCTAAATGCCTCTTTGGATGGTTGAAAATATGTTGTCAAAATTATAGTTAAAGTTGTTTGCAAATTTTTTTCAATAAAAAGGTTCTATATTTTGACTGCAACTGTCATGCAGTGTGATTTCTTCTCTTCATTAGTGCCACCCCCTTGAAAACTATCACTTTATGGGGCCATGCAAACCTGTATTAATACATGTGTGCACATTAAAATGTTTTTTTTGTACAAAGTACAATTCTCATGACAGTGGAATAGGTTATTCTTAGCCAGCCTACTGCAGTAATTGCAGTGGAAAATGTGGTTAACATCCACTCATGCATGGGGAAAAAATACCGTTAAATATCATGAAACTGGTATAATTTTTAAAAATACTGTGATACAGAATTTTGGTTATACCACCCAGCACTACGTTGGTACTTATAATTATAAGGGTTAAAAGGATAGATTAGAGATAGCTTGCTCTCTTTCTCTCCCTGCCTAGTCCCCCCACCCCCCATTTTAAATCCGCACATTAGGCTGGACCCCACTTCGCAAAGTTCCAGTCCTATGACATACTGTGACGATGCGGGTTCGGCTCCATGCTCCCATCTGCTGTTCGGGAGCCCTTGAAACCTACACTGTCGGTAATGTTACTGATGAGCTAGACAGTGTGGCAACAACATAGCAAGGGGATGGTGCAAAAGTGCTTTTATTAAACAATCAAAAACAAAATATTCAAATAAATAAAGTGCAGTGAGTCAAATTCTTGAAATAAATAATCCATAAAAGAAACGTGGAGGTTTAAAAATCAATACAAAACAATCCTTTAAAAACGAGGTTAAAACAACATTGGAAGTAGTTCTTTAAAATACCATTCAGAGCCCGATGTCTTCTATCCTAGCGTCTATCCTGCTTCACCCGTCTGGGCCCCGCAGCAGGCGAGACGCACTCTCTGCAGCTGTCTTTCATTCCTTTCCCAGACTCGAGACTTGGTATCCTTGATGACCAGGACGCTCACATCAAGGACTTCTCCACCAAGCCTCCCGACTCCCGCTGCCTTCCTGGCATTATGCGGCCAGTCGCCCCTCACTGGTCACTCCCGCTACTCGATTACTCAGCGGGAGCGACCACTACTGCAACTCCCGAGTGTCGGCCTAACACCCAGGCTTCCGTACAGCTGACTGCGAGCATTCACTCGCTTGCTCGCTCACCCACACCAGCTCCCTCTCACTCTCTCTCTCTCCCACCGGCTTTCTCCTCACTTCCTTCCAGCAACCTCCGTCTCTTTCTGTTCATTCTTTCTGTTCCTCCCTTCTAACCGGTTTGCGCTTCTATATATGTCAAGAGGGCATAGCAGCTGCGGCAAATTAGCAGTCCCAGGAACAATCACAGATGTGGGCAGTCTCACCTGTGCACTTAGGTGAGAAACGCCCACATCGCAAATCGCCCTGAGAACTGCAGCAGCCACAACCACCATGCCCCCTCGCTAAGCCGCGAGCGCTGCGATTATTTATTTTAAAAACTGGCCTTTGCTGAGAGCTGTGGACCTGCTATACCACACATACCTATAGACAAAGCACGTCCAAAACAAAACAAGCCCTCCAGCAGCGGTGTATGAATAATAAAATTTAGATATCTATTGCCAATGCAGTCCAAATACTATAAGCATAAAATTTAATCTTCAACAATCTTGAGATAGTAAGATAGTAAACCCAGGAAATGGTGTTAAAAAGTGGCCCTGGATATGCATAGTAAGCCCTAATACAATAATAACAATAAACCAAAGGTATGATGTTAAATAGTCTCCTTTATATATAAAAAAAAATAATTTCTTCCACACATACATACATATACGCATATAATTGTAATTAAAGCATAAACAAAAAGTGGCAGAGAAGGGAAAAGAATATATAATTATGGTACCAGTATCATTGCAAGCGGACCGGAAACAGCCGGTAAGATCTTCTTTGCCATGCCATGACAGGATGCAACTCACGATCGTATTTCAAAAAAGTGTCAGAATCAGTTTCCTTAGCTCTTTTTCTGCTTCCTCCGTAGAGCTAAAGATGCAATGCTTGCCTTGAATGTCCACTTTCAGTTTGGCAGGGTACAAGAGGCTGTATCTGATCTTGGCTTTCCGCAAGCGCTGTTTAATGTTGTAAAAAGCGGCACATTTAGCAGCTGTTGAGGGTGAGAAATCCAGGAAAACATGAATGTGGTTATTTTCAAATATAATCTCTTCTTTCTGTCTGAGAAGTAACATTACATGTGATTTAAATTGTAATTTTTCAAAACGCATGATAAGAGTCCTAGGTGTAGAGGTATTTGATACCCGTATGCTGTAAGCTGCTGCTATCTTGGTATCTGATTTAAAGTCCTCTCCAATTATTTTAGAGAATAGTTTAGCTGCGAATTTCACTGGGTTTGGACTTTCACAATTCTCAGGGAGACCTTTGATTCTAACATTATTCCTTCTGCATCCATCTTCCAGTTCAGCCCGTCTGTTTCCAAGTTTTTTGCATTCGGAATTTGCAGCCATTGCTTTTCCATCAGCAGTAGATGCCAGATGTTCAGCTGTTTCAGTTTGAGTTGTGAACGTTTAATTAACATCTTCCAACTCAGCGCCAAGTGCTCTCAGTTTATTCTCAAACTTAGATGCATTTTCTGATTTTGTTCCTCAATTTTTTCTATCATACCTTTAAAGGCTGCTCCAAAGTGATTATTAAACATTTCTCCAGGTCTTTAATATCCTGCCACAGCTTCTCGTTTGTCTTGTGTATACCATTTATTTCTTTCTTGAGCTCCTTTATGTCTTGAGCAGTGGCCATTGCAGTGATCATTACCTTCAGTTCGGACAGATTGTTTAGGCCTCCAGGCTTCACGGGTGAAGTGGCAAGCCCTGTTAAAGCTGATGCTCCCGGCTCGCGAGGAGTAGATGAGAACGAGGAAGATAAGGCCATTTTCAGTTTCAATGAATCTTCTGGAATCGACAAGCTATTGCGACCTGAATAACTTGCACATTCGCTCCCAGACACCCAGAAGATGTGCAGCGTGATGCCATCCATTCAATGGTATTTAAGATGCTGGCGCTTTTTCTGGTGTCCAAGATTTTGGATAATGTGGAAAACCTTTTCATGCCATTAGTTAGTATAAAACCTTTTTAGTGAGTCAGTACTTTTGCATGTTATTTGAGTCCAAGTTTTGTTTTATTTGGTATTGTCGACTTTTTAGCTTTGCCCTTGGTTTGTTTTTTTGCCCTTATATTTCATAATCTTTTATTTTAATTTTTAGCTCAGTTGATTCTGGGACAACAATAATACATTTATCAATCAAAGAAAAAAAAGGTGAACTATACAAGTATAGTTATTAAAAAAGGGAAGAAAAAATAAATGTAGTTATTGAGAGAGGCATATCATTGTCACTCAGCAAAGAACCACTTAACAAAGAGAGCAAGATAGGTAAATACTTTACTAAAAGGTCAGTCACCTTTATCAGAACCTCACCCACCTTTCCAAAGGGTATTACATCTAGAAAGCACAAAGAGGAATAATATGTCCTAAAAATGAACTTAAGTTTGAAATCAGATACAATGGAGGCGTGGTGTAAACAAAGTACAATTGTTACTATAGGAAATGAGGAGAGATTTAACTTGGTTAATTATCTGTTTTGCCTTTGGCAATGCTGGCAATTAATTAAACAATTCGGTAAGGCTCCTACTTTATTTACAACACCTTTCTCTGTTATAGGAGGTGGTCTCAAACCATTAGACTTATACCAAGATAACTGAAGCAAACTCATTTTAAGAAATAGAATACTACAATTTATTGATAAACACAAGGATTATAGAAATATGATTACCTCATATATATTGTCATGTAAGAGAGGACACAGACAAACTAGGGAGGTCAAAATGTAACATAGAGAGACTGGCTGTTTAATGGTTATTTATAGCTCTAATTAATCTTAGTAAAGATAAATAGCTTTACAATACCAAGTCTTTAACACTAGAATTACCAGAGCCTACGAAAAAACTCGTATATCCGGCCCACCTTAAATCGCTTCTTAAATCCGTTCACACCTCTCCGCCAGCATCCTTTGTCCTCTAAATGTGCTGATAAAAGACAAGCTGCCAGCAGCCGGCTATTCCATCCCCCCACCGACTTAGAACGTGAGCGAAGTTTTCCCAGCTCATGCCTTGATTGATTATGTGGGAGTGAAGTGGAGTTTTACAGTGGAAATAAGAGTAATCCGTGTAAACACATTGTTAAAACAGAAACTTTGTCATATTTTAGTAATAAATGTTACAAAATGTAGTAGGCATAAACTATAGAATGTGTAAAGCCCGAGTTCCAAAGATCAAATTAACACTTCCACAAAAGCTTCAAAGACAACACAACAGCCTCTGTGGCGTAGCGCATTAAGATTTGCCTCTTCGAGCACAACAGCTCTGCCGCCTTTCAGACCTGAGTTCGATTCCCTGCTAGGGATAAAATGTTGCTTTTTTTTTTTTTTCTTTTTAACCTCAAACGGACATAAAATTTATAAATTGGTATGCACTGTCAGTTAATGAGATCGTTATATTTTCATGTGGGATGCTCCTTTTAAAATATTTTTTTAACAATTGAGACTGCAATTAACAGGAACAACTGTCCTTATAACTGTTATTTTTAAGATCCATAACACACAGACAGACGAGCACTGCGTAATAGGGAGACAGACAGGCAGAGATATATAAATAAACAGGGAAGGCACGTGTACTGAAAGAAGAAAAAAGATCAACGTGCGTAGTTCCTGTAGCACTGAATGAACTCACCCGCTCTAACATCACCCCTCCCCCCCATCTGACTCTCTAAGTAAGATCGGGTGGAGGGGTGATGTTAGAGCGGGTGAGTGGCAAGCCCTGTTAAAGCTGATGCTCCCGGCTAAATTTGTGAATTTCCCATTGGGATTAATAAAGTATCTATCTATCTATCTATCTATCTATCTATCTATCTATCTATCTATCTATCTATCTATCTATCTATCTATAGTTTATGCCTACTACATTTTGTAACATTTATTACTAAAATATGACAAAGTTTCTGTTTTAACAATGTGTTTACACAGATTACTTTAGAATAATGATCTCTTATTTCCACTGTAAAACTCCACTTCACTCCCACATAATCAATCAAGGCGTGAGCTGGGAAAACTTCGCTCACGTTCTAAGTCGGTGGGGGGATGGAATAGCCGGCTGCTGGCAGCTTGTCTTTTATCAGCACATTTAGAGGACAAAGGATGCTGGCGGAGAGGTGTGAACGGATTTAAGAAGCGATTTAAGGTGGGCCGGATATACGAGTTTTTTCGTAGGCTCTGGTAATTCTAGTGTTAAAGATGATATCCAATGTTGTCTGGATTGGTGTGAAGAACTCCTCTTGCATTGGAGTGCACTCTTTCTCTTTGCTGCATGGTCCTTTGTGGTGTACAGTGTTTTCCTCAATTAGTGCCTCTATGTTGACTGAAACTTCATAGTGAAAAATGTTACTTTTTCTGGAGCAAGAGTTTAGCGGCTCAAGTTCCCTTCTTAAAGTCATGGCTACTTCTCATCAGACTGGATCTCAGATTTCAGCTTCCCAAAGCGCAAGCAGCTCATCAGCTTTCTGGTTATAGAGAGAGGGGAGCACAGATCCTGTGGGAGTTTCGCAGTGTTCCTGAGCAATTCCTTAAGAGAGTGCCTAGACTGTATCCTCCAATGGAATGAGTGCAATTAGTTTATGAATGAAGGTAGAACAGTCCTGCTTGCATCACATTTGTCATTCATTGATTTACAGTGTTTTGTTCTGGTTCGAGTCAATTTGGATCTTATGGTTCAAGAAGTTTGCAGAGGGACCTCTGTAAAGATGTCAGTTATACTCTGATTTACACCTTTGTTATCAGATGAACTACAAGCTGGTGCTGGTACGAAGAGTTCAATCACTTACTTCGGAATCTAAGTGGGGGAAGGTACAGCTTAATGTCTGCATCCATGTTAAATCTGCTGTTTTAACAGACCTGGTGTGCCAAGAAAGCCTAGCATTGTAGTAAATTACCCTTTGACAAATTGCTGGATGAATTATTTTAAACATGTATTACATCATCACAGGCAGAGCTGCCTCTTACTTGAACATGTTGCAAAAGATCATGTTGCATACTTCTGGTATAATCAGTTAGAAACCTAACTATTCTGTATCAGATTGTTTGTTGATTTACTTGTCCTGCATGACTTTCCAAACAGTGAAATATGCTAGGATTAAGAGTTGAAAGTGAAAAAAAAGCTGCTGCAGAATTACAAATAATTTAAATATGCATATAATCGGGAATAGTCCAGATCACTGACCACTAAGGAATATAAATCAATACTCAAGTTGACTTTCAAATCCATTATGAACGAGTCAGTTATGTAATGGTCTGATTTTATATTTATGTTTTGTTATAATTTATATCTTATAATAATTATATATATACACAAAAGCAAAATGTGAAGCTGTCTTCCTCCACAGTGATCTAAGTCAGGAAGCTGCGCCTTGAAACCGTGTATAGTACAGGATTCACCCAAAAATATTCAAAATACAGAAAAAAGTGTGTATACAAAAATAAACAGTGCACCAATAACCACAACCCAATAAATACCTCCATCAAAGTTAATCCAGAGATATTTATATATACAAGAAAAAAATATTTACAATAATCACGGCGCAAGCAGTAGTGCTTGGTAAATTCAAATTGCTGTTCTACCAAGTTCCTTTCTCTAGCAAGATCTAGTCAGAAGAACCCCCTCTAGAGGCCATAATTCCTTTTTGTATTCGGCACCCTCGCGCTGACCAATTAAACTGTTCTACATCATCCCTCCACGGGTACGCGATGATGTGAACGCAACTTCGAAAAGTGGCATCTCCTACCCCACATAATTCCTATAAAAAGTCGAGCAGCCAGCGCGCGCGCGCGCATAGCTGTGCCGGTCTTTGAGACACGGACTGCGCTTCTGCCTTAAGTGAAAGTAAGCACTTGTAATTTTTTTCGTCCTTCCCCTGAGCTATAGCCCAGACAATTGCAACCACGGGATCCCTTTTCTAAACTGCGGTAAACTAATATTAAGGCGCTTCGCACTTTCTTTTGCACGTATAGAGTTATGAGGTCGCGGGAGGCACGCACAGGAATGGAGGACTGACAGTGCCATCCCGGCCGGTCAATGGCAGGGCCGTCTCTCCAGTCTACACGAGTCCTACCGTGACGCTCCCCAAAAGGCACTCATATCGTCAGCAAAGACGTCTCTCTACACTAAAGAAAAAGAAAAAAGAAAGCTTCCTTTTTTCATACCTTTTTTCCTTTTATTCCAAACAAATGCCTCTCTCTTAACACTGCAGAGAACACAAAACTAATTTTCTTTAATTGCTGGTAATGCCAATGAGGCTCATTACCACAGGGCCTCACTCTCTTTTGCAATGCTCAGGACTTCATCACAGTTGTATTGCTTGTATTATTTTATATTTTTGTTTTAGTTATGATTAAAATACTTAAAAATTAATCACAAAAAAGCCATTCTACAGCATAGACTCTGATCTTCCTTTTTATAATACTGTGACTAGTCACCAGATGTGGCGTTATTATTCATGCTTTTTGTGAGGGCTTCTTCTGTAACTAGACAGATTCTCCAAGGTTCATCTTCTGTACCATTTGCTAGAGTTTTCGGCATAAATATCTTTGTAACGCATTTGCTTGGTTATCTCAAGTTGTATTACATTTGGAGGAGTAGTATACATGTGATAAATATTTCTAGAAATAATGTAAAATGCTTGAAAATGAACATGTCTTTTTTCATTAAAAAACTCAAAGAAATAAAGCTGTTTAGTTGTTTTTATTGCGCTTTACATTTTACAAAAATAAGACAGATTTTTGAATATCCACGGTCTTTCAAAAAAGTTTAAATTTATTTAAATGTCCATCCATCCATCCATCCTCTTCCACTTATCTGAGATCGGGTCGCAGGGGCAGCAGCTTCAGCAGAGATGCCCAGACTTCCCTCTCCCCGGCCACTTCTTCTAGCTCTTCCGGGAGTATCCCAAGGCGTTCCCAGGCCAGCCGAGAGACATAGTCCCTCTAGCATGTCCTGGGTCTTCCCCGGGGCCTCCTCCCGGTTAGATGTGCCCGGAACACCTCACCAGGGAGACGTCCAGGAGGCATCCTGATCAGATGCCCGAGCCACCTCATCTGACTCCTCTCGATGAGGAGGAGCAGCGGCTCTACTCTGAGCCCCTCCCGGATGACTGAGCTTCTCATCCTATCTTTAAGGGCAAGCCCAGACACCCTGCGGAGGAAACTCATTTCAACCGCTTGTATCGCGTTGTATTCAGTTTGCCTTGGGTGACCCTACCAGGGGCATAAAGCCCCGGACAACAGAGGTCCTAGGATCACTGGGACACGCAAACCCCTCCACCACGATAAGGTGGCAGTTAAAGGAGGGGTTTATTTAAATGTGTTTAAAATAATTGATTAATAAAATAGATCTTAGATTCAAAAGTTGTAGTAGGCCTTTGTACTGTTTTGTGGAGATAATCTAGCCTAACTGTGATGACTTGCTGAAATTACTACACTTCTTGGTAAGGCTTTTGGTGAATTTGTTTTACATATATTTTCAATTCTAGAGGCAGTACAGTATCTGATGAAATGAAAATGAACTTTCTGTCTGTTTCAAGAAGTACTTTTATGTACTGTGCAAAATGATTATTCAGCATCACAAATTTACTTCAAGCTTATCCTGCTCCGATTTTCAACAATGCAGTTATTTTGAAAAGATCATTTTAAGTTTTACTGTCCGTTTTATGTTAAACAATTTACTGGTTTCAAACTTTATATTAGTTAGTAATACATGTTTCAGTTAATTATTCCATGTTACAAGATCTTCTTTTATTGTCAGACTTCAGCAGGTCATTTCTTAGTCCCAGTCTTAACAATGCATTGATTATTTCTGGAACTGTATGCCATTATGGGTAAAAAGCTGAAAAGTACAAAATTTATGTGAGAAATCAAAGTTTTTGATTTGTTTCTTTCTTGATGATTGTCTTCTAACAGGGCACTTTGGTGTTCATGTAAATGTTACAATGTTCTGTATGTAAATATTATTCAGTATAAAATGTCCTGAGCTTTGTAGAATGTTCTCCAAAACATCATGTTAGATGTATTGAACACAACAGAAATCATGCCCTCCTTCACCACCTTAAGTTTCCCTCTGGTAGCCTTCATGAAATTATATGCCATCATTAGTCTCAGCTCCACTGCAAAGCAGACATACAAGTTACAGTCTCAACAAAACACGCTATTTTGCTGCCTGTACTGCTAACCTTCTTGTTATCTCCAGGTATGAAGCCATTATGGCACAGTAACAGACTTGCTCACTGTTTATTGGTTAAAGATGCCATCCATGGTAATGATTATCCTCATTAGACATCATTATGACTATGATTGAATCAAACTTAGCAGTTGCTGCAAGCATCCTTCAGGGAGGACCTGCTCCCTGGGAATGTGTTCTTTAAGAAGTACTATACATCCTTAATTAAACTGTTACATCCATTCTTCTTTACTACTCCTCAATAAATGCCTCCCATACAAAGGCCATTTCTGAACTGGCAAGAAAATCTGTCACCCCCCACCTCCCCTTCACACAACCAAACACAGACACACAGACACTCACACAATATGCTGCTAACATGGGTCAATCTCTTATTTAATTAAAAATAAATAAATGTAAATAGAATAATAAAATAATAATACAACAATAGAACTCTTTTACATATAAATTGTGCATGTACCAAAACATAAACAACACTTGTATAGAACAATAAGTTAACAAAATAGAACCGCTTTGCATATAAAAAAAACTTATTTATCAGACTCTACAAACTTTAAATAGAAAAAGTAAGTGCAACAAATAAATAATATTAGAAACACATTCCTGGTAAATGGAGGGACTTGCATTGCAAATATAAGTCTTTTTAAAATCGGAAACGCCTTGACTTTCATGCAGCAAATTCATTTATAACATCATTATATGATATATTCCTCGTACCTCCCAACCCAAGTGGGTAGTGGCAATGACAGGAGGAAGCTGCCTGGACCTGGTCTCTCTCTGGAATCTGCAGTGCACCTGGGTTGGCCGTCACTCATCCTGCAGTGCTGTGCTTGAAGATGAGGAGGAGGGGACTGGGACCCAGCTGTGTGCCCATCTGGCAGGCTGCACATTACATGGCCCATTACATTACTCCTGGCCCTTGCAGCAGCTAACTCCCGAAGTTGATGCAGCTCTGGCTCACTGTCACACGCTTGGCACAAAGGTAGCAAGGAGGCCGTTTGTCGCACAAGTTGCCTGGAACACTGTCTGCAATAGAGTATGCAACAGCATACAGACTGTGCATAGTGCAGACAGTGCAGGTGATGCTGAGTTGCACAACATAAACATTTCTTTATGCCCCGGGCCGGTCTGCATACATTTTTCTAAATAAAATAAAGATAGGAATCTCCACAGAGTGCTGCAGTAATGCACCCTGACCACTCCATGGCACCCTAGGTACCAAGTTCTTACCAGGAAGACTGGAGCAGCTTCTCAGAGAAGAGTTTTTTCTTCCTTAATGAATAGTGCTATCAGCAATTCATGTTCTTCCACCTCCAACTCTTCAGACTTTTTTTTTACAACTATCCAAAACAGGCAGTATTATTTTGCCCCATCAACTACCTTGGGGGCTTCTTTGGTCATGTGCTTTTAGCTCTTTCCTGAAAAGACATTTACCAGCTCTGAGAAACCACTCTATCCCCAGTTGATGCTAAACAGAAGTGCCAAAAATTGGGACGATACTATACATCCTGTTGGTTTTATTTTATATACATTACATATGCATTTAATATTTATTTTAACATTTAATAGGCACTCTTATACATGGGGAGGCAGCATAAAGAAGAGGAACGCCTCACGCCTGGACAAACTGGTGAGGAAGGCAGGCTCTATTGTAGGCATGGAGCTGTACAGTTTGACATCCGTGGCAGAGCGACGGGCGCTCAGCAGGACTCCTATCAATTATGGAGAATCCACTGCATCCACTAAACAGTGTCATCTCCAGACAGAGGAACAGCTTCAGCGACAGACTGCTGTCACTGTCCTGCTCCACTGACAGACTGAGGAGATCGTCCCTCCCCCATACTATGCGACTCTTCAATTCCAGTCGGGGGTAAACGTTAACATTATACAAAGTTATTGTCTGTTATACCTGCATTTTTATCACTCTTTAATTTAATATTTTTTATCAATATGCTGCTGCTGGAGTATGTGAATTTCCCCTTGGGATTAATAAAGTATCTATCTATCTATACACATTTGTGTGTATATATGCAGATGTGTGTGACATATGACTATTGCTATCCCATGTATAAATGGGGAATCTGTGCAAAATCTGGCAGAAATAGGTTCAACTGTGTGGACTTGCATACCAGACAAACACAAATTCATATTTATATATTAGATTAAGCTGTGAGATTAGAGTGAAGTATTAATTCTTAAAAATTGCTTCTTTTTATTATCACTGTGATTTATTTTCTACCTAGGATTAAAACCAAATCCCACAGTCAGTGTTATATAAATAACACTATGAGTAAAAGTAAAGAGATATTTATAGAAAGTGACTCAAGTAAAAGTAAAAATTGCCCATGAGAAAACTATTAAAGTACAGGTAGAAGTTCTAAAGACTCTCATATTAAGTGTACTTAAATAACAAAAGTACAAGTAAATGTAAGACCTTTCCCTGTTTTGTACATATAGTCAAAAATGTTCTTGCAAAGCTGAAAGGGTATACTTCTTTTTGGATGTAAATCATATTACAGTCACTAACATATGTTCCAAATAACTGCAACTTGAAGCAGTGACATTGAGTGTGAGTGCACATCTTAATGATTATATCTTGATTTACTGACCAAAGGGCTAAAATAAAGGTGTACAGGCTTTAATGCTTTAAGGAAGAGCTAGCCCATACCTAAAATCCCCTTCAAAAAGTGAACTTTCATAACCTAATTACAATTAACTCAAATAGAAAATGTATTAAGCATTTTCTGGTCCCAAAAAATTATCTTCAAATAACACAGAACTGTCGGTGGGGATTCGAGTAATTCTTTAAACCATCCAGTCAGTAGTAGCAAATGTTGGTGTGTATATATGGCAGAGACTTAATCATTGTGAGCTGATGACCTGCATTTACTGGGAATTTCTCCTTCAATTGTAAGCCCAGGTCCCCATCATGAATGATTCTCAGTGCCTTATCCATGCTTCTAGGTGCCAGGTAGACACATATTGATCCCATCAGTATACCATGCATCTCAGACCTGTTATTAGTCAATTTCATGTGCTTCTCATGTACAGTGTGCCACTCTGAAGCTTTTGTTGCTGCACATGGCCATTAATGTAACACCTGATGTTCATCTCCTCTCTACCTTGGAACCCGCAGCAAGGGACCTTACACACAAATAGGTGGAATTAGACTGTAGGTGTGACAAAACAGGTCATACATTTATAATAGCAGATAAGACAATCCATGTATACCAAATCCACAGTCAGCGATGATTTGCAATATTGCAAATTGTAAAAAAGGCATTAAATGGGATGTTTAATTTATCTAAATTAACATAAGCAAAATGAAAATTATGAAAAAAAAACATTAAAAAGAAAGAAACTGTCACCCTGAGCCAAATTACCATAGTGGCCCACTGTAAGGGGACAACTTATTGTATTAACTGTTAAAGCACTTTAAACTATTTAAACTGTGCCTGCCTGTTAAACTGGGTCATTCTGATTCATTTGTACCAGCACATCAAATATAAGACAAGATTATATGACAATTTAGTTTTTTATTGTATTCTCTGACTGTAATTTACATACAACTCTTCTAACTCTATGAACCAAATATTGCTCAAAGGCTGTTTTACTATTTTTTACTTCTAGATAATTTTAAGATATGGGTATGTTAGTAAAATATAACATTTGTCTGTGTGCTGATTAGTATAAATCAAAATGTTACGTAAATGAACCTAACTTGTAAAAGGCACTATTAAGATTAATCAGTGTCTCATGCTGCACATTACATGGCGACTCCACCAGCCTGGTGTAAATAAAGGATATCCATGTGTTGGATTCATTTGTAATGGTGACTCACGGCTAGATAAGATCCCTGAAATGGGGTATTTAAACACCCTCCAAGATCACTATCTGGCTAGAATCTTTTAATTGGGAGAGAAAATGTTGGGGCAGCGACTTTTGGTTAAAAGCCACCCAGAATTATAAATATTGATTATTTTTTTTGTTGTTGTTACTTATGCTGTTTTTTTTTTTATAATAACACCTGAGAAATATATTTTATTTGATGTTTCTTGGAGAGTTGGGCTTCAATAAGGGGTCACACTGAACAAAAGAAATTAATAATAAAATGCTCATGAAAAAATCTCAAATTGCTCATGTTATACAGTGCATCCAGAAAGTATTCACAGCGCATCACTTTTTCCACATTTTGTTATGTTACAGCTTTATTCCAAATGGATTAAATTCATTTTTTTCCTCAGAATTCTACACACAACACCCCATAATGACAATGTGAAAAAAGTTTACTTGAGGTTTTTGCAAATTTATTAAGAATAAAAAAAACAGAGAAATCACATGTACATAAGTATTCACAGCCTTTGCTCAATACTTTGTCAATGCACCTTTGGCAGCAATTACAGCCTCAAGTCTTTTTGAATATGATGCCACAAGCTTGGCACACCTATCCTTGGCCAGTTTCGCCCATTCCTCTTTGCAGCACCTCTCAAGCTCCATCAAGTTGGATGGGAAGCGTTCGTGCACAGCCATTTTAAGATATCTCCAGAGATGTTCAATCGGATTCAAGTCTGGGCTCTGGCTGGGCCACTCAAGGACATTCACAGAGTTGTCCTGAAGCCACTCCATTGATATCTTGGCTGTGTGCTTAGGGTTGTTGTCCTGCTGAAAGATGAACCGTTGCCCCAGTCTTAGGTCAAGAGCGCTCTGGAGCAGGTTTTCATCCAGGATGTCTCTGTACATTGCTGCAGTCATCTTTCCCTTTATCCTGACTAGTCTCCCAGTTCCTGCCGCTGAAAAACATCCCCACAGCATGATGCTGCCACCACCATGCTTCACTGTAGGGATGGCATTGGCCTGGTGATGAGCGGTGCCTGGTTTCCTCCAAATGTGACGCCTGGCATTCACACCAAAGAGTTCAATCTTTATCTCATCAGACCAGAGAATTTTCTTTTTCATGGCCTGAGAGTCCCTCAGGTGCATTTTGGCAAACTCCAGGAAGGCTGCCATGTGCCTTTTACTAAGGAGTAGCTTCCGTCTGGCCACTCTACCAAACAGGCCTAATTGGTGGATTGCTGCAGAGATGGTTGTCCTTCTGGAAGGTTCTCCTCTCACCACAGAGGACCTCTGACATGGTGACCATCGGGTTCTTGGTCACCTCCCTGACTAAGACCCTTCTCCCCCGATCACTCAGTTTAGATGGCCGGCCTCTGTGCTCATTGGGACCTTCAAAGCAGCAGAAATTTTTCTGCAACCTTCCCCAGATTTGTGCCTCGAGACAATCCTGTCTCGGAGGTCTACAGACAATTCCTTTGACTTCATGCTTGGTTTGTGCTCTGACATGAACTGTCAACTGTGGGACCTTATATAGACAGGTGTGTGCCTTTCCAAATCATGCCCAATCAACTGAATTTACCACAGGTGGACTCCAATTAAGCTGCAGAAACATCTCAAGGATGATCAGGGGAAACAGGATGCACCTGAGCTCAATTTTGAGCTTCATGGCAAAGGCTGTGAATACTTACGTACATGTGCTTTCTCAATTTTTTTATTTTTAATAAATTTGCAAAAATCTCAAGTAAACTTTTTTCACGTTGTCATTATGGGGTGTTGTATGTAGAATTCTGAGGAAAAAAATGAATTTAATCCATTTTGGAATAAGGCTGGAACATAACAAAATGTGGAAAAAGTGATGCGCTGTGAATACTTTCCGGATGCACTGTATAAGCCACATGAAACGCATTCAGTTTTATATAATGTCCCAAACACATGCATTTTGGCTAAAACATTGCTAAACAAGTAATTTCTGGAAAACCCTATTATACATGACAGTTAAACACATTCAAATAGGATTGAACATTTGAATTGAATTTACTTAAACTAAATTTGCCCTAGCTTTTCACAGAGAAGTCTAGATTTATAAAAGAAAACTTAACAGGAAAGCTTGCATATATTTATGGCAACTCTGACCCAACTCTATATGCAACATTTCAGAGAAATTGGGAAATGCTGCCTAACCAGTTAAATGATACCTCACGCATATAATAATTCATATCACCAAGCCATTATTATAATGTGCATTGACATGACAAATATACTCTATTAAACCTCAAAAGTGATGTACAGACTCTGTTTTAGTTCCCTTTGAAAGGTGGACAATGCTGCGTATTTACACTGAAGAACATTTTTGTTTTCTCATCAGTTATATAGGCTTCACTCCCTGCATAAAGAAAGCTATAAATATCATGCCATATAGCCTATTAATAGCCTTACTAGTCAAGCAAAATATGTCTTAATTAAAATGGGCTTCATGATACAATGGTAAATCCATCCGTTTTGTTTCCTTTATATTTTTACTATTTGGTCTTTGTGAATAAATATATGGTATTTTCATGTCTGGTCCATGCAATACAAATAATCACATGAATGAACATCCACTGAAAGCCCGGAGGCTTTTTCCTTACAGCTCACTCTGCTGGGCCCAGTTATCTTACATCCCTAAGCTTAATTTCTTAATTAAAAGTCCCAGACACACATAGTGGTTCTCAGGCTGTCTTGCTGCTATAAGGACCAATATGTTTCATGAGAAAACCTCAGCTGCCACCTGTTCCTTACTTCTTCTGGTCTTATGCAAATTCCCAATACCATTTCTCTTACTTTAGCATCCATAGAATTATTATTTTGGGGCACTCTCTAAATAAACATACCATTGCTCTACATTGCAGCAGCTTGCCCATAATGGTTCTTAGAAGAGTTCACCAGTTGCCAGTCTGAATTCCTATGCTGCCAAGCCCGTTTTATACTGTGTATTCATTGTATTTGCTATTTTGCCATCAAGGCAACTTCTTATGGTATATTTGAGAAAATCAATTAATAAAGTTTCTTTGGTTAACACAGAATGGCATGTTGTTAGGGAAGAATATGGTTCGACACTAAGAATGTGCAGAAATCCCAAGTTCTCTTGCATGTTAAGGCAATGAATAGTCAATTTGACACATATCTATAAAAGGATCCAAAAATCAAAAGCAAGAACAGGTGTTATTTACTATGCAGATTAATAGTATTAGAGACATATGTTATAATAACTCATATTCCTGATTACAATCTGCTTTTATCAGAAGTGTTACTAATAAATATTTTCAGGAAAAAAATAACTTGAATTGCATGAAAAATGTTTTTTTTTTTTTTTTTTTTAACCAAAACACTATTTGACGTGTTCAATTTGTTAAGAAGTTATAACACTTATAATTCGTTTATCTTGACTATCTATCTCTGCTCTTAACCCCTTCTGAAATGCTACTGCTGTGCTAGGACATGATAATTGTTTAATAAAATCTTCCATAAAAGTGCACAACATTAATACTGTAATAACCAATCTCAATGAACGTAGAAAATCTAGGCAATACTGCATAAACACCGATAATTTAATTAAAATTACTACTTTAGATGAATAATGTATTAAAACTATAAAAACAGATTATAGATTAAACAAAAAATACACACAGAGCAGTGCTAATAAAAATAACTTGTTCCAAATATCAATAACGCACATAGTATTCATCTCTGCCCCTCCGAAACATTAAATATGGCACTATTAAATGTTAGAGCTTTAACTAACAAGACGTTTTTTATCAACAATCTTATTAGTGATAAAAAAATAGATTTTATTGCACTAAGTGAAACGTAGCTTAGCTCCGATGGTGCAGCTGTTTTAATCGAATCTGCACCTCCGGATTACAGTTTTACTTGTGCAGATCGCCAAGGAAAAAGAGGTGGTGGCTTGGCAAACATTTACTCGAGCCAATTAAAGTGTAAAGATGTCAGTTTTGGTAAATTCAAATCCTTTGAGTATCTCGCCGTTGTTATACATGGAGATTCTCACATTCTAGTATTATCCGTGTATAGACCTCCTAAATTCAACGCGTCTTTTTTTGAGGAATTCTCTGACTTAATGTCAATTTTAATTACAAACTATGACACACTCTTAATAGTCGGCGATTTTAATTTTCATATAGATAATCAGTGTGACCAAAAAGTAAAAGAATTTATGAACCTCCTGGACTCTTTTGATTTGAGACAGCTCGTTAATCAACCTACACATAAAGTAGGTCATACGGTAGACTTAGTGATTACTAAAGGACTAAAAGTTGATATAAAGCAGGTCATTGACATTGGTCTATCAGACCATTTTCTTCTACTTTTTAATATAGAAATAATGATAGAAAACACTCATGAGAAGCATATTGTTAAAAAACGCTTCTTTCACTCATCAGCAGCTTTAAAACTTACAAACATTCTAAGCAATCAGTCCATTTATAGTGCCAACTGTAATAGCAAGGATAATGTAAATAGTAAGGCGGAAAGATTTAATACTAAAGTGAGGGCTGCTGTTGACATAGTTGCACCTGAAAAGACAGTTAAAAAATCTTCTAGCATTGTTATACCATGGAAGACCCAAAGAGTGTCTGATTTAAAGAGAACATGCCGTAGAGGTGAGCGTAAATGGAGGAAGACTAAACTAACTATCCACTATGAAATATTAAAAGTTAAAATAACAGAATACAATAACACAGTCCGTCTTGAGAGGCGCTGCTATTTCTCTAAGATTATAAATAACAATGCTAGTAATCCCAGAGTCTTATTCTCTACGATTGATCGTCTGCTAAACCCAGGTAACTCAAAGGAATGCCTCCTAAGTACTTCCAGTAAAACCTGTGAGGCTATCGCTGTATATTTCAATCAAAAAATTAATGATATTAGAAATAATATAGTATATCTCCCCAACACTAAGGATTCTCCTAAACCCCAGCATTCCATTATAAACAAATTAAACTCTTTCACCAGGATAGATTTACCTGATTTACATAAAATAATTTCTCAACTGAAACCCTCCACCTGCGTCCTTGGCCCAATACCAACAATTTTTTTCAAAGAAGTATCGGGCGTGCTAATTGATAATGTTCTTGACATAGTAAATTCGTCATTAGATACGGGGGTCTTCCCAGACTGTCTTAAGACTGCTGTAGTTAAACCCCTACTTAAGAAACATAATCTCGACCCCTCTGCTCTTGAAAATTTTAGACCCATCTCTAACCTGCCTTTCTTAAGTAAAATTCTGGAGAATGCAGTCATTATGCAGTTAAATGACCACCTCAATAAACATGCTATTCTTGATACATTTCAGTCGGGTTTTAGAACAAATCACAGCACAGAAACTGCACTCGTTAAAGTAGTAAATGATTTGCGGGTAAATGCAGACAGAGGCCATTTATCTGTTCTCATCCTCTTAGATCTGAGTGCCGCATTTGACACCATTGATCATAACATTCTTAGAAATCGCCTTAGTCAATGGGTGGGCCTCTCTGGCAGTGTCTTAAATTGGTTTGAATCCTACCTGGCAGGGAGAAAATTCTTTGTTAGTTGTGGTAATTACAACTCAAAGACACATGATATCCGATATGGTGTTCCACAAGGCTCTATCCTAGGTCCGCTGCTCTTCTCAATCTACATGCTTCCATTAGGTCAGATTATCTCAGGGCACAACGTGAGCTACCACAGCTATGCTGATGACACACAGCTGTATTTATCAATAGCACCTGATGACCCCAATTCTCTTGATTCACTAACACAATGTCTGACTTGTATCTCAGAATGGATGAATAGTAACTTTCTCAAGTTAAATAAAGAGAAAACTGAAATCTTAGTGATTGGTAATAATGGATACAATGAGGCTATTAGAAATAAACTGGATACATTAGGATTAAAAGTCAAGACGGAGGTAAAAAGCTTAGGGGTAACTGTTGACTGTAATCTAAATTTTAAATCGCATGTTAAATCGCAGTGGTGCTAGGACTTATCTAGCGACTTCAACACAATCCAACCTCTGCTCCTTAAGGACAAGCTGACAGAGATGGGAGTAGATTCATACCTGGTGGCATGGATCGTGGACTATCTTAAAGACAGACCTCAGTATGTGCGTCTTGGGAACTGCACGTCTGACATTGTGGTCAGCAACACAGGAGCACCACAAGGGACTGTACTTTCTCCGATCCTGTTCAGCCTATATACATCGGACTTCCAACATAACTCGGAGTCCTGCCACATGCAAAAGTTCGCTGATGACACTGCTATCGTGGGCTGCATCAGGAGTGGGCAGGAGGAGTATAGGGACCTATACTATAACGTTAACATTATATAAAGTTATTGTCTGTTTTTACCTGCATTATTATCAATCTTTAATTTAATATTGTTTTTTGTATCAGTAAGGTGCTGCTGGAGTATGTGAATTTCCCCTTGGGATTAATAAAGTATCTGTCTATCTATCTATTAATCAGATCACTAGGACAGCATTTTTTCACTTAACATAGCAAAAGTTAGACCTCTTATATCATTGAAAGATGCTGAGAAATTAGTTCATGCGTTTGTTTTCAGTCAACTAGATTACTGTAACGCACTCCTCTCAGGACTACCCAAAAAAGACATACATCGTTTGCAACTAGTGCAGAATGCAGCTGCTAGAATCCTAACTACGAAAAGAAAATCTGAGCACATCTCTCCAGTTTTGATGTCACTACACTGGTTACCTGTGTCATTCAGGATTGACTTTAAAATTCTGCTTATGGTTTATAAAGCCTTAAATAATCTCGGCCCATCTTATATATCGGAATGTCTGATACCTTATATTCCAAATCATATCCTCAGATCCTCAAATGAGTGTCTCCTTAGAATTCCAAGAACAAAACTTAAAAGAAGTGGTGAGGCGGCCTTCTGCTGTTATGCACCTAAAATCTGGAATAGCCTGCCAATAGGAATTCACCAGGCTAATACAGTGGAGCACTTTAAAAAACTGCTGAAAACACATTACTTTAACATGGCCTTCTCATAACTTCACTGTAATTTAATCCTGATACTCTGTATATCCAACTCATTATAATAACTATTCATGGTGGCTCTAAAATCTGTACTAACCCCAACTCTCTCTTCTGTTTCCTTTTCCGGTGTCCTTTTGGTGGTGGCGCATCTACTCAACGCACCGTGATGTTCCAACAATGATGGATGGATTAAAAGCCAGAAGTCTGTATGACCATCAACATCAAGTGACTCTGTGAGAACCCTAACTACAAAGAGGACTATTTCATTTATGTTAGGTAGAATGCCCAGAGGGGACTGGGCGGTCTCGTGGCCTGGAACCCCTGCAGATTTTATTTTTTTTCTCCAGCCGTCTGGAGTTTTTTTTTTTGTTTCTGTCCACCCTGGCCAACGGACCTTACTCCTTTTCTATGTTAACTAATGTTGTCTTATTTTCATTTCTTATTTTGTCTTTTATTTTTCTTTTCTTCATTATGTAAAGCACTTTGAGCTACTTTTTGTATGAAAATGTGCTATATAAATAAATGTTGTTGTTTTTGTTCTCCACTCCAAAGGATACTGGTCTAAATTTTTGCCAGGTTCAATGTACAACACTAAGCAAATTAACAAGCTTTCACTTGAGGCACAGTAGTATATATTTTGTATATGCAGGAAGTTTTGTGAAATCAAAGATTCACTAGGAATTACTGAGTGACTCAGACATATTTAATCTCTCTTTCTGTATTACAAGAATGATTATATCAAAAGATTACATATGTGCACATGGACTATAGTAATATTTTAAACATCTGTTTAAATTGTTCAGTGTAATCTATTCTTTATTTGATCAAAAAATATCTTGTAACATGACCTTTCTGTACTTCACTGTAATGTTTTTAAGTAAAAGTAAGCTATCTACTCTTAATAGCTAAGCTTCAAAAGCTTGATGCTAAATTAAGATACTGATCTTATGGTTTGATTAAAATACTCTTCTGCTTTCTTCCTTCACTTAATTTTCAATTGTCAGAATGCTTTATTCATTTCAAAGACAGAAAAATCTGTCACACTATAGACAGCTAAATGATTATCAAACAAAAATATGTCATTATCTACATCATAATAGCAGCTGTTAACCCAGTCTAAATGGACTAAAACGAATGTGAATGACAACTTATAAATTACTATATTCTTGTCTAAAGAAATACAATTAATTGGCTGCCCAAAATATTACAGTGATAATGACTAAGTGTATATAGATTAAACTGTTCTAATAAAAAAGACTAATTAAAACTTATATTATGGAGATGAAGACAAGAGAAAAAGGAATGCATTAGAGACAGAAGAAAGCCATAAGGCCATTCAGCTTTATCCTTAACCAGATTATAGATGCCCTATTTTACTCTTTTCAGAATGTAAATACAGTTGTTGTAAATCTTGTATATATTACTTTGAAAAAAGAAAGTGGCCCTTTAGTTTGAAGCTACTATGAAGTATGAACTAAATCTAAATGTGAAAGATAATTTGTGCAAGGACAATATTGGTGCCATGAATATACTGTGACCCCATTTTTAGGTCAGCTACAATTTTAACACGAATAGCACTTCAGTTGTAAATAAAGACCTGACAGATTTGTTGTGCTAAACCATTTGATTTCATCTAACAACTCTGCTGGGCACAGTGGTACTGCTAGTGTGAACACATTTTAAAAAGCATATCAGCAGATTTCCTGATGATATTCTAATAGGCACCTATGCTCACCATTGATTTGGTCATCAGATAGAACAGAAATAATTAATTGATCAGTCAATAATAATGAGTATCCATGTCAATAGTATACATTCTTCAAATTATATTCATTTTAAATTTTTAGTTTGCTGTTTATTCCAAGTGAATATTCTATCAGAGCAAGATTCTGTAAATTCAGAGACAATTTAGAAATTATGGAAGTAACTCGTTGAAAAACATTATTTATTCTTACAATCAGGACGTAAGTAGGGATTCCATTGGTAGGCCTAGGGTTTCAATAGCAGGAAGGGAGTGAGGCTAGAGACATAAGGGAGCGTACTGATTTTAGATCATCTTTTTGGTTGATGGGCAAGTTCCCTATGTGATAGACAAGATTAGCTGAACAAAGTCAGCTGTACTAGGGCCATTTGATTTTGGTTTTGGCTTGCTAAATTGTGTTCACCATATAATTATTTTAAACTAAAATACACAAACTAGATAAATGAGTTTTATATGTTACTTACCACATGCAGTTTGTAGTGTTGGCTGAAAAAAAATCTTTAATCTCATGTTTTCATGTAGAATGAGACAAAATAGTTTATGATATAAGGGCGGAGTGGTGGCTCTGAGGCTAAGGAGCTGCGCTGGTATCCTGAAGGTTGCCGGTTCGAATCCCCGTCACTGCCAAAAAAGGCCACTGCTCTGCTGGGCCCTTGAGCAAGGCCCTTAACCTGTAATTGCTCCAGGGGCGCTGTACAATGGCTGACCCTGCGCTCTGACCCCAAGGGGTATGCGAAAACTACCAAATTCCTAATACAAGAAATTGTATAAGGTGGAAAAAAAAAAAAAAAAAAAAAAAAAAGCTGTTCCTTCTAATGTTTATGCACTACTGTTCTAGCGCCCGTTATTGTAACGGGCTAAATGACTAGTAATGAAATAAAAACTGCGTATAACACTAGACTAGGTTCTATTTACTTTGGTATAGATTTTATTTACATATTATATGTATTTTTTAAAATGTCAACATTTTATGTTTTTACCAGATATGTTATCATATAAAGAGAAAACTTAATGGTAAGCATTAAACACATGCCAGTAACCTCTATTGATGAAGAAGTAAAAAAATGCTACTTCCATCAAAATAAGAAAATCATTTATCCTTTTGACATCAGTAAACAAAACATTTAAATTAATTATGCACACCTTACATAGGATTTATATGATTGCAATAGTCTTTAAGTGCTATCTACTTCTGTTAATCTATTTTAGCTCATAAAAATATGAATTCTGCCTCATTTCAGGCATTTCTGAACATACTTTATGCAGCATACCTAAAACAGATAAAAAATAAATATTTTGTTTTTTAACAATTTTTAAATGTATCATTTATTTTTATCTAACATTATAAACATCTATTCCTTCACTTTCTGACCAACTTATTCAATTGTAGATCTCAGGGAGCTGGTGCCTATTCTGGCAGAATTATGTATAATTCATCAGAGTACACAGACCTATACTCACTTATCAGAGGTTAGTTTAGAGTTACAAATTAACCTATTTGAGATGCAAGAGGAAAAGGCAATGCCCAGAGAAAAACCTCAGTAGGAAGAACAAATAAATTCCAAACAGGCAATGAGAGGGCATGGGATTCAAACCTATGACTTACTACTTCCCCACTCTATTGCCACATTGTTTTGTTATATTATGATGCAGAAAAATCATTCTTTATTATTGATCAGTTATCTCTATAATATTAATTGCAAACATTCATCAAGGATTTCAAAAGTGTCCATTTTATAGTATAGTAAAAATGTTAAACAAAAGGTATTTTATATAATTACTCTTTCTGTGTGTTGTCTAATTTTTAACACAATAGTACTATATCAAATATTAAAATTTAAACACATTTTTATTAAAAAACAATCAACAAGAAATGCCTATTACAGACTAAATCATCAGGCGCATGGAATAAATTATCAAGTATTGTAGTGGAGAGGAGGACTTTAAAGATTTTGGATAATCTTAAGGGCAATCGTGGGCTTACTGGCCCGTTTTTATCATAATTTCTAATGAAAACATACACACCTAAAATCAGTCAACACAGACCTGCCACAATTATAAATTAGCAGTGAAGTACAATGCAACAGGTTTGAAATATTTTTGTTCTGACTTTAAATTATTCTCAAAATTTGATAGTCTAGCAAAATAGCAATTAGGTAACACAAAAAAAAAACACAACTGGGCAAGTATTCCAGCTGTAACTAAATTCAAAGAAATGTGTCCTAATAAAAAATTTACAAATGTAAAATACAAAAAGCAAAGAAATTACAGGCCTGTCTAGCTAAATTTTACAAAATAACTAAAATTACATTACAAGACAAACATTTTGGTAAGTAAGGCTTGTTTGTTTACAACTAGAGGTTGTTAAAACTTAACAGGTTCTGGCACATCCATATTACAAGGGAAAATCTTGGCAAGATGGCATGTGTTTGCTGTCTCTCGCTAAGGAAGCAAAGAATATGCAAAAGCCCCACAGGAAATTTTTAACTATTCTTTCCTGATAAATTGAATTAATGAAGAGCATAACATCTACCCTACTGTATCTCCAGGGGTGTGATGAGTGTTTAGAAAACTGGTATCAATATTTACTTTAAATAAGGTAATGAATGAGAATACTAATTAAACCAGTGTTTAGGCTATGTATTTTTATCAAATGTACAGATCTGGCACTTGGTCTCACCACATGCACAAAGCATTGATAAGACGGATACAGTATGTGCAGGATAGGTAGATTAACCACACCTGGGTAATGGATGTTAGTCCAGAGAAAGGGAGTGTGATTTAACTGGTGAAAAACAACCTTAAAATCTTTGGATGACTGGAAAATACTAGCTGCATTATTTCTATAACTAGCAGGAGCACACAAATTCTAAGAAAACCTGACCTCTCACATTGTAAGACTGAGATAAATATATGTCCATTTTCATGCCTTGGTTTTATGTAGGCCATGTAATAAACCAAATAAATTAACTTTTCTTCTAAAATGGGATGCTTTGGCATTCTTATTTTGATAAAGCATTGTTCTCTAAGTATTTCTGTTTTAACTTTGCTTTTACAATTTCTACTTGACTTAAACTGACCTATATATGTGCTCTCAAACATGCATATTAAAGACCATAATCATCTTTTGGGAATATTTAGGTTAGGGGTGTCCAACTCCAGTCCTGGTCGGCCGCAGTGGCTGCAGGTTTTCATTCTAACCATCTTATTAATTACTGAGCCTTTTTTGCTGCTGATTAACTTGTTTTGTTTTAGTTTTAATTGACGTGACTCAGACCGCATAGTTGTTTCTTTTCCTTAATGACCAACCAAACAATAATGAGACATAAAACAAGCCACCATATGACCAGCTAACCTGAAAATAAAGAAAGGTGAAGGTCTCGGTCATGTTGGTCTGCTCAGGACACCAAAACATCTTGACGGTGGTTTTAGAAAAAATAGAAAATTACTGTCTGCTGTGGCAGAATGAGAACAGCAACAAGTCATGATATTCAATAACAGGCTTTAATTAGCAGCAAGAACTGGCTTCTCATTAAGAAATCGGTATGAGTGAAATTGGCTGGAGTATGATGTTCCAGTTTAGCTGGTCATCTGTTGGCTCATTTCACATCTCATTTCAGTTTGGCTGCCATTTAATGAAGAAACAAATCAATTCAAGAGGAATGAAATCTTAAAAATAGGGCAATTAAAATGAAGGAAAAAGGAGTTAATTAGCAGTGAAAACTGCTTACTGAACAGGAAAAGGGTTAGAATGAAAACCTGCAGCCACTGCAGCCCACCAGGATCGGAGTTGGACACCCCTGGTTTAGGTACTACATTATTTGTAGGATAAGTGTTAGGTTTAAAATAAGAATTGATGTACTCCAAAGTTAAACTTATTTGATGTTTTGTTTATGTTAGCTTTTTGGGGTACTCTTAATAGACTAGAAAGGAACTACTAAACATAGTTACTATGTCATTTGAAAGTCTGGTGACTGGTTATAGATTTGAATAATCATTCTACATATTCAGTATACAGTATACAGTATACTAATACTACAGCTATAAAAAGTGACACAGGGAGATGGTGTTTTGTTTTCCAACTCTCCATATTAACATATTTAATAAAAACTGCTTTTTATTTCACCTGACAGCTTGAGAGTGAAATCTGTTGGAGCCCTCGGAACCACAAGAAAGAAACTACCTTTGACTGATGTATATGTTCAAGTGTAAAGCAATAAATTGTCACCCACACATGTTTATTACATGCTTAGTGTGTTCTAAAGCATCTAGAGCAGCATTTCCCAAACTATGGGTCAGCGAATATTGAGTGGGCCCTGAAACATAAGACTATATTCCGACCGATCGGGCTAACAGCCGGACGTCTTTTGTTTTTGTGACATTCTTTATCGCGTTGTGTTGTGTTCGTTAGCGTACGCCCTTATAATCTTTTTAAAAACAATTATTAACGTTTGAATATAATAATGGAAAAGTGGTTGAAACGGATAGCAAAAACTACGTCGCCACCGCCGGTTGATTGTGATGAAAAGACAGAAGATGTTCTTATAAATGACAAAAGTGGCACTGAGGCTGACTTCCAAGCTCCCTCAACGAGTTCGCATGAATCGAAACGACGGAAAGTTGTAAGAAAATATGACCCTGAATATCTAAAGCTAGGATTCACTTGGAATCATGTTACGATTGATCCGCGTCCTCAATGCGTGATTTGCTACGAAATATTAGTGAACGAAAGTATGCGCCCAAGTAAGTTGACGCGTCATATAGAAACGAAGCATTCCCATTTTACGAATAAGCCAGTAGATTTTTTTCAAAGAAAATTGTTGGATATGAAATCTTCAAAAAATATTGTTTCACATTTCATTAATATTAATGAAAATGCTGTGTATGCCTCGTACCTCATTAGCTTAAGGATCGCCAGAGCAGGAAAGCCTCATACCATTGGTGAAGATTTAGTGTTACCATCGATTAAAGATGCTGTTGGAGCGATGTTTGGAGAAAAAGAAGTAAAGGAAATCGAGCGCATACCACTGTCCAATAATACTGTTGCACGACGAATCGACGAAATGGCTGAATGGGCAGAGGACGAATTAATCCGGAGGGTAGTTTGTAGTAAATATTATACGCTACAACTAGATGAGTCTACTGACGTGCAAGGCCTATCTCAACTACTTGTTTTTGTGCGTTATATATGGCAAAACAACGCGCATGAAGATATCTTGTTCTGCAAGCCAATTAGTCGTGGAACGGCCGAGGAAATTTTCAATGCAATTGATTCCTATATAAAAGAGAAAGGTTTACAGTGGAAGAACTGTTTCGGTATATGCACTGATGGTGCGCGGGCTATGTGCGGGAAAATAGCAGTGTCGTTACAAGAGTTCTTAAACAAAGCCCCTGTGCTTTGTGGACACACTGTAGCCTTCACAGAGAAGCACTGGTTTCAAAAGCATTACCTAATGATTTCAAAACAGTACTAAATACAGCTGTGAAAATTGTAAATTATATTAAAACAAAACCCTTACAAGCACGTTTATTTCAAAAGCTGTGTGAAGAAATGGGTAGTCTTCATACATCTCTTCTTCTGCATACGGAGGTACGTTGGTTATCCAGGGGGAAAGTACTGACACGATTAGTGGAATTACGCAATGAAGTTACAATTTACTTGGAAGGAAAAACTGAATATATTGAATCTCTACTGGACAAAGAATTCATTCTCAAGCTCACATACTTGGCGGATATTTTTTCGAAATTAAATGAACTCAATTTGTATTTGCAAGGTTCAAACGAATCAGACATTTTTGCAGTTCACGATAGAATTCGAGCGTTTATGAAAAAGCTTATGTTGTGGAAAAGTTGTATTGAGGATGGCAAGTATGATTGTTTTGAAACTCTTGAAACTTTTATTATAGAAAACCAAGTGCAGCCAAAGACGAACGTACTGTCTGCAATTTCCACTCATTTATCATTGTTAAAAAATAACTTTGATGCCTATTTCGGGGAAGAGATGAAAAAGCTCGACTCGTTGAATTGGATTTGTAACCCATTTCAAGACCGCCTACCAAGTAGTATGTCAACAAAAGCAAGTGAAGAACTCATTGATTTATCAGAAGATACGTCACTGAAAAATAGTTTCAATCGCAAGCAGTTAACGAAATTCTGGCTCTCAGTTGCTGGGAACTATCCTTGCCTGTTTGATGAAGCTATAAAAGTCCTCCTCCCCTTCAGTACCTCATATCTATGTGAGGCCGGATTTTCGGCTATGATCAGCATTAAAACTAAATAAATTGGACGTATCAAACTCACTGCGATTAAAAGTAACTAAAATTGAAGTTGATGCTAAAGCTGTAATGACAAAAAATAGGAAACAAATACACCCTTCTCATTGAAATAACAGTCCTTGTAGGTATTTAAGTAATAAAAAATTGTAACTTAAAGTTGTTTTTTTTCTTATTTGAAAAGTCCTTCATTCATATTGGTGACGCTTAAATTTCCATAGTGACTGTTTGTGAGCTAAAGTACAATATATGTTGTCTGTGATGATAACAAATTAATGTCAAATGAAAAAAATACTTTAAACAAAATAAACAGCCCGAACAAATAAAGTTAATAAAGTATCTATCTATCTATCTATCTATCTATCTATCTATCTATCTATCTATCTATCAAATAAGACACCATTAAGTAGTTCCGCGACTCGCTACTAGGGAATCTGAGCGTTACCAATATTTTATGCCCCCTTTTTAAGACGGCTAAGAGGTGGGTCCCGAATTTGGCAGTTTTTGTTAGGTGGGTCGGAGCCCAGTCAACTTTGGGAACCACTGATCTAAAGCATTAGCTATGTTATTGTGTTCCAGAGTTACGTGGTTATAAAAGGATATTATTTTAAAAAACGCTTTAAAATATAGTGAACATGAAGTATGGATATAAGCCTTCAGTTTACTTGATAACCGGAATTTGAATATGGTAGTAAGAGGTCTGAAAACACTTTGGTTGGAGTACGTAGGAGAGCTAGTCAAAACAACTTCCCATTAGATGTATGGTGAGTATCCAATGATAAACTTCTAAGTCAGGTAAGGACTTTCCATAAGAATTAAGATAGAAGGGATCTGACATTGACCAGGTATTTGACCAGTTTGAATAGAGTAAGCATGGTGTTGAAAGAATTAAAATAGGGAACTATATTCATTTTAATTTTCATTTCTAATCATAAGCAGAAAAACAGGTGAAGAAAATAGAAATTACTTTACTCCCTTCAGGATTTGACTGTTGTGTCAGGCCCCAATATCCTGAACTAAGATGGAAACATCAATGCCATCATATTTAAATTAACTGGCCAGCAAAACAAATGGATGATGAAAGGATAGTTAAAATTGATGGGTGAATGAAAAAAAGGGCACTGCTAAGAAAGTATGATGTCATCAAAATTTAGAGAATTTTTTGGGGGGGGACATCATATGTAATAATAACGACAAATAGGTCTAATCTGAGGAAAGCAATTACAAGAAGTTCATAAAGGATGATTAGAAAGTGGTCTAGCACCTTGCAATATACATTTAGGGTAATCTGGAGATCAAAGTAATTTCTTCACAATCACGGTCTATATTAATGAAATTATACATAAAAGTGAAGCATTTTTATACATTTAACAAAATACCTAGCCTACTCTCACCTTTTATAATAGAGTTAAACTGTATCAAATTGCCAACATGATAACAAAAACCCTTCCCATGGGCTCACCACCTATGGGAGGGGCCAAGGAGGTCGGGTGCAGTGTGAGTTGGGTGGTGGCCGAAGGCGGGGACCTTGACGTTCCGATCCTCAGCTACAGAAGCTGGCTCTTGGGACATGGAATGTCACCTCTCTGAAGGGGAAGGAGTCTGAGCTAGTGCGCGAGGTTGAGAGGTTCCGGCTAGATATAGTCGGGCTCACCTCGGCGCACAGCTTGGACTCTGGAACCAATCCCCTTGAGAGGGGCTGGACTCTCTACCACTCTGGAGTTGCCCCTGGTGAGAGGCGCCGAGCGGGTGTGGGCATGCTTATTGCCCCCCGACTTGGAACCTGTACATTGGGGTTCACCCCAGTGGACGAGAGAGTAGCCTCCCTCCGCCTTCGGGTGGGGGGACGGGTCCTAGCTGTTGTTTGTGCATATGCAGAGAACAGCAGTTTGGAGTACCCACCCTTTTTTGGAGTCCCTGGAGGGGGTTGCTAGAGGGCATACCTTCTGGGGATTCCCTCGTACTGCTGGGAGACTTCAATGCTCACATGGGCAATGACACTGAGACCTGGAAGGGCGTGATTGGGAGGAATGGTCCCCCCGATCTGAACCCAAGTGGTGCTTTGTTATTGGACTTCTGTGCTCGTCACGGATTGTCCATAACAAACACCATGTTCAAGAATAGGGGTGTTCATATGTGCACTTGGCACCAGGACACCATAGGCCTCAGTTCGATGATCGACTTTGTGGTCGTGTCGTCGGACATGTGGCCACATGTCTTGGACACTCAGGTGCAGAGAGGGGCAGAGCTGTCAACTGATCACCACCTGGTGGTGAGTTGGCTTCAATGGTGGGGGCAGATGCCGGTCAGGCCTGGTAGGCCCAAACATGTTGTGAGGGTCTGCTGGGAACGTCTGGCAGAGTCCCTAGTCAGAGGTAGCTTCAACTCCCACCTCCAGCAGAATTTTGACCAAGTCCCGAGGGAGGTGGGGGACATTGAGTCCGAATGGGTCATGTTCCGTGCCTCTATTGTTGAGGCGGCTGACCAGAGCTGTGGCCGTAAGGTGGTCGGTGCCTGTCGTGGCGGCAATCCCCGAACTTGTTGGTGGACACTGGCGGTGAGGGATGCTGTCAAGCTGAAGAAGGAGTCCTACCGGTCCCTTTTGTCCTGTGGGACTCTGGAGGCAGCTAATAGGTACCGGCAGGCCAAGCGGAATGCGGCTTCGGTGGTAGCTGAGGCAAAAACTCGGGCATGGGAGGAGTTTGGGGAGGCCACGGACGGCTTCGAGGAGATTCTGGTCCACCGTCTGGCATCTCAGGTGGGGGAAGCAGTGCAGTGTCAACACTGTATATGGTGGGGATGGTGCGCTGCGCTGTGCACTGTATATGGTGGGGAAGTTGTGGGTCGGTGGGGGGAGTACTTCGAAGACCTCCTCAATCCCACTAACATGCCTTCCAATGAGGAAGCAGAGCCTGGGGACTCAGAGTTGGGCTCCCCTATCTCTGGGACTGAGGTCACCGAGGTGGTCAAAAAACTCCTTGGTGGCAGGGCCCCGGGGGTGGATGAGATACACCCGAAGTTCCTCAAGGCTTTGGATGTTGTAGGACTGTCTTGGTTGACACGTCTCTGCAACATCGCATGGACATCGGGGACAGTGCCTCTGGACTGGCAGACCGGGGTGTGTTCCAACTACAGAGGGATCACACTCCTCAGCCTCCCTGGAAAAGTCTATTCGGGGGTTCTGGAGAGGAGGGTCCATCAGATAATCAAACCTCGGATACAGGAGGAAAAGTGTGGTTTTCGTCCTGGTCGCGGAACAGTGGACCAGCTCTACACCCTTAGCAGAGTCCTGGAGGGTGCATGGGAGTTTGCCCAACCAGTCTACATGTGTTTTGCGGACTTGGAAAAGGAATTTGACCGTGTCCCTCTGGGAATCCTGTGGGGGGTGCTCTGGGGATATGGGGTACCGGACCCCCTGATAAGGGCTGTTCAGTCCCTATACAACCGGTGTCAGAGCTTGGTCCGCATTGCCAACAGTAAATCGAACCCGTTTCCAGTGAGAATTGGACTCTGCCAGGACTGCCCTTTGTCATCGATTCTGTTCATAACTTTTATGGACAGAATTTCTAGGTGCAGCCAGGGTGTTGTGGGGGTCTGGTTTGGTGGACTCAGGATTGGGTCACTGCTTTTTGCAGATGATGTTGTCCTGTTTGCTTCATCAGGCCGTGATCTTCAGCTCTCTCTGGATCGGTTCGCAGTGGAGTGTGAAGCGGCTGGGATGGGAATCAGCACCTCCAAATGCGAGACCATGGTCCTCAGCCGGAAAAGGGTGGAGTGCCCTCTCAGGGTTGGGCGCGAGATCCTGCCCCAAGTGGAGGAGTTCAAGTATCTCGGGGTCTTGTTCATGAGTGAGGGAAGAATGGAGCGTGAGATCGACAGGCGGATCGGTGCGGCGTCCGCAGTGATGCGGGCTCTGCATCGGTCTGTCGTGGTGAAAAAGGAGCTGAGCCGTAAGGCAAAGCTCTCAATTCACCAGTCCATCTATGTTCCTACCCTCACCTATGGTCATGAGCTATGGGTAGGGACCGAAAGAACGAGATCGCGAATACAAGCGGCTGAAATGAGTTTCCTCCGCAGGGTGTCTGGGCTCTCCCTTAAAGATAGGGTGAGAAGCTCAGTCATACGGGAGGGGCTCAGAGTAGAGCCGCTGCTCCTCCGAATTGAGAGGAGTCAGATGAGGTGGCTCGAGCATCTGATCAGGATGCCTCCTGGACGCCTCCCTGGTGAGTTGTTCTGGGAACGTCCAACTAGGAAGATGCCCCGGGGAAGACCCAGGACACGCTGGAGGGACTATGTCTCCCAGCTGGCCTGGAAACGCCTTGGGATTCTCCCGGAAGAGCTAGAAGAAGTGGCAGGGGAGAGGGAAGTTTGGGCATCTCTGCTCAAGCTGCTGCCCCCGCGACCTGATCTCGCATAAGCGGAAGAGGATGGATGGATACCAAAAACCTTAAAAATGTGGTTGTGAAGAGTGCACAAAACAATTTCATTGTACTTTGTTCACATAACAATAACTCTGAACTAAATTCATTACACTGCATACCAATCAATTCATAAATACAAGGGGAGAATATGCAAATTCTATATAGAATCTAGCACTGTGTGACAGGAGTAACAACTCTGTGCTACCACTCTGTCCATGCTAAACATCTGTATTAAATTTAATAAACTAATTTATTTAAAAGTAAATGTATGTCTATAACATCTGTTTAGTTCTTATCATTTGATTATACGCTATGCACGTGCTTAATCTTTCTCTTGCTTGACCACTGAAGCACAGGTATGTATGATGATACCGGGTTGCAGCATGCAAAATCTTTAAGAAATAATGAAATAAGCTTCCATACAATGAAAGAATGAGTGATTGTAAGTGTGCCTTTTGTCAGAGGTTATTGTGTATATATTTACAGAACAAAGACAGAAATTCACATCTGGGTATTAACATTTAATGTCAGTTGCAGCCTTGAAAACAAATTTTCATTTTGAAAAGTATGTACTGGAGGAAACTGCACCCCTGGGGCTGAAAAGTTGGCTCAGAGGAATACTAACAGATATGTGAAACTTTTATTTTTAACTTCCTAAAATGGCATGGGGACTGTTTTGCAATATGTGTTGTAATCAAAATCTTTTTCCTTGAAAAATGGGCATTTGTTAAGTTTGAATGATTTTGTTTTCACATTTGGACCCCAGTACCCTTATAAAACTCAAGTGCAGGCTATGTAATTTTTTAATGTATTAAGAAAACAAATGCTTCACTTTAAAATGCAATTTCATGTTGAGAAATTAATATTAATCTCATTGCGAAAAAATACCCTTAACTTAAAAAATACCAAACAAATCATTTAATAACAGAAATGCCCAATATTGAATTAAAGGTTATAGAAACTGATGCAGACAATCTGAAAACTGAATATACCAAGACCTGAAAAAGTTTTGAACAGTTTTTGACTCTCACAATATTATTGATTTTGAGGTAGATCTTAGCATACACAAAACTTTTTAGTTAATGCTATATCCTATGTTTAAGAAGTTCGATACTACAAACAATCCTAAATCCAGATTCTCCTTTGAACACAGAAAAACCAGATCAGGAAAACCATCTACTGGAACCAATAAACAACTTCTCCACACACCGGGCAAACACACGATTCAAGACTGAGAATACGAAAGAAATGCCAATAATCAAAATGCGCTCCAACTTTTAAATATTGGCCATCCAATACATATAATTGAACTATGCAGTTTATTCTAAAATTTATTCTAAAATATTTTCTTTTTTTTTAATTTATTAATTTTATTGTAATCATTCAATACAAATAGATCAATTTATACAAAACAGAATTGAAGACAAATCAAGCCCCACCCTTGAGAAGGAGAGCATGGCCAAAGGGGAATTGCTTAGGGCTTTTTAATAGGGGAAAAATAAACAAAAGAAAGGAAAAAATATATATAGGTAAATAAAAAATGGAGAAGGGAAAGAAATGCAAAAATAATTATTTCTTCTTATTCTAAAATATTATTGATCAGATCCTGCCAGGTTTTGAAAAAAATCTGTACAGATCCCCTAACTGAGAATTTCATTTTTTCCAATTTCAAATAATATAAAACATCGGTTTCCCACTGACTTATAAGAGGAGAGTTAGGATTCTTCCAATTTAACAAAATAAGTCTGCGTGCCAAAAGTGTAGTGAATGCAATCACTGTTCGCTTGTCCTTCTCCACTTCAAGTCCGTCTGGAAGAACACCAAACACAGCTGTTAATGGGTTATGAGGGATTGTGACACCAAGGCTGTCTGAAAGGCACTTAAAAATTTTGGTCCAAAACGATGTTAATTTGGTGCAAGCCCAAAACATGTGACCCAGTGACGCAGGAGCTTGGTTGCAGCATTCGCAGGTTGGATCTTGCCCTGGAAACATTTTGGACAGTTTTAAGTGAGACAGATGAGCTCGATATATAATTTTTACTTGAATAATTCTATGTTTTGCGCATATGGAGCTCGAGTGAATTCTCTGCAATGCTACCTTCCACTCCTTTTCTGATATATTGATTAAGAGATCTTTTTCCCAATGTCCTCTTGGATCTTTGAAAGGAAGGGATTTTATATAGTGCGGAAATGGTGTCTAATTCCTCAAAATTGAGCAGTATTTTTCCAGCATGGTGGAGGGTACGAGATGAGGAAAATCGAGCAGTTTCTGTTTAACAAAGTTTCTAATTTGAAGATAGTGAAAGAAATGTGTAGCTGGGAGGTTGAATTTGGAACGTAATTGTTCAGAGGATGCAAAGATATTGTCTATATAAAGATCTCTGAGCAATTTAATCCCAAATCTTTTCCAGGTATTAAAAACTGGATGTTTGCGAGGGTTGAAAGAGGTGGTTCTCTTGCAGAGGTGCCACAGATAAAAGATTTTCCATCTTAAAATGCTTTCTAAGTTGGTTCCATGTTCTGAGTGAGTAAAGCACAATTGGGTTATTAGTATATTTGCAATAACTTGCATTTATTGGAGCGCAGAGCACGGAGTATAAAGAAGTACTACATGATTTTACTTCTATTGCGGGCCAAGCCTGTGTATGTTCATTTATTTGTATCCAGGTTTTTATGGCTTATATGTTTGCTGCCCAGTAATAAAACTGAAAATTAGGTAAAGCCATGCCACCTTCTGCCTGAGGTCTTTGTAGTGTCGCTCTTCGGATATGTGAGTGTTTTGAGTTCCAAATAAATTAGGTTATAGTTGAATCTAATTGTTTAAAAAACGATTTATTAATATATATTAGAATGTTTTGAAATAAAAAAAGAATTTTAGGAAGGATATTCATCTTAACAACGTTAATTCTTCCTGCTAGAGTGAGATCAAGGGTTGACCATCTATGCAAGTCTTGCTTAATTTTTTCCATACAGACGGCAAAATTTTGTTGATAAAGAGCTTTATGTTTACTTGTGATATTTACCCCTGGGTATTTAAACTGATCTGCTATGGTAAAAGGTAGGGTGTCCAATCTAATATTATATGCTTGTGAATTCACTGGAAAGAGTATACTTTTATTCAGATTAATTCTGAGACCAGATATCTTTTGAAATTCTGTAAGTGCTGTTAAAACTGCAGGCACAGTGTTTTCTGGGTCTGATATATATAAAACCATATCATCTGCATATAAAGAAATTTTCTGTTCCAGTCCTTCTCTGATAATCCCCTTTATCTGATAAGAATTTCGACAGTGAACCGCCAGTGGTTCAATGGCGATTGCAAACAGCAGTGGTAACAAGGGACATCCTTGTCTGGTGCCACGTTCTAGCTTAAAGTAGTCTGAACAAATGTTGTTAATACAAACTGAAGCTTCTGGATTGGTATACAGTAGTTTGATACATGCACAAATATTCGGGCGAAACCCAAATTTCTCCAATGCAGTGAAAAGGTAGTTCCATTCAATCGTATCAAATGCTTTTTCTGCGTCTAATGATAGTAATATCTCTGGGGTGTTTGACTTTGCTGGTGAATATTTTACATTAAACAGGAGTCGGAGATTGGAAGATAAGTGTCGGCCTTTAATAAATCCAGTTTGATCCTGAGATATTACCGAGGGCAGCATTTTCTCCATCCTTCTAGCAATAATTTGAGAATATCTTAACATCATTATTCAGGAGTGAAATTAGTCTGTATGATGCACATTGTGACAAGTCCTTATTTTGTTTAGGAAAGACGGTGATTAAAGCTTGATTGTCTCTAGCTTCTGTAAATGTTGCCAATAAGAGGGGAGCTAGCTGAGTGGAGAATTTCTTATAAAATTCTATGGTGTAACCATCAGGGCCTGCTGATTTCCCGCTCTGAAGTGACTTTATAGCATCTAGTAATTCTGATAGGGTCAGAGGTTTATCCAGTTCCTCAGCACTTGAAGCATCTATTTGTGGTGTCTGTAATGTATCCAGAAATGCATTAGATTGTGTGTTGTCTTCTTTGAACTCAGTAGAATATAAGGATTTATAATAATCTCTAAATGTGTGCATTATATTTTTATGGTCTTTGATTTCTTCTCCATTCGTGTTGGTGATTACTGGGATTGCATTGCGAACTTCTTGTTTGTGAATTTGTTGAGCTAAAAGCTTATTAGCTTTCTCTCCGTGTTCATAGTAATAATGTCTTGACTTATAAATAAGTTGTTCAGTTTCTTTAGTTGTCAAGATGTTGAGTTCTGTATGCAGAGCCTGCCTTTTCCTATGAAGAGCTTCACTTGGACGCCTGACTTGTTCTTCATCTATTCTAGTAATTTTGCTTCTTAGCTCTGACGCTTTCTTGGTTTCTAATTTATTTCTGTGGGAAAGATCTGAAATAATCTGTCCTCTTAAGAAGGCCTTTAGAGTTTCCCAGAGTGTTCCTGCAGAAACCTCTGAGGGTGTGTTTGTCTCTAGGAAGAAGCTGATTTGTTTGGATATAAATTCTGTGCAGTTCTCGTCTGCTAATAGAAGAGGGTTAAGACGCCATCTGCGAGGTGAGTGTGAGGGACTTAATGATTTTAGCTCCAAGACTAGAGGGGCATGGTCAGAGATAACAATTGTGTCGTATTTGCACGATTTAATCGTAGGCAAGAAATTATTATCTATAAAAAAATAATCAATTCTTGAGTAGCTATGATGCACTGGTGAGTAGAATGAATATGTTCTTGAGTTTGGGTTAAGAAACCTCCAGGGGTCTGATAAGTTGTGGTCAGTTAAAAACTGTGTAATTGTCTTTGCAGTGTTAGATTTCGTCCACCCTGTCACAGGAGTCCTATCTAAGAGTGGATTTAAAACACAATTACAGTCCCCAGCCATTATAATTTTATGAGTGCTCACATTGGGAATGGATGCAAATAGATTTTGCATGAATTCCTTATCATCGACATTGGGTGCATAAACATTTATCAAAATCATTTTACTGTTAAGTAAGTTGCCCATGACCATCACATATCTCCCTTCAGGGTCCAATACTACATCTGATGCTACAAGTGGGACTGTTCTGTGTATGAGAATTCCCACACCTCTAGTTTTCTTTGTAAAGATAGAATGAAACATTTGGCCAGTCCAGTCTTTTTGTAGTCTGGACTGATCCTTGCTTAGTAAGTGGGTCTCTTGTAAAAATACTATATTAGCGTTTAAGCCTGTTAGGTGAGAGCATACTTTCTTTCTCTTTAATTCGTGATTCAGGCCTTTAACATTCCAGCTCACAAAGTTAACTGTCCCATCATGGAGACATTGATTCTGAGTTTTTAATGTCATTTTTTTTAATGTCAGTCTTAACTGGTAGTGAGGCAGTTTTAATCTTAATTTCACATTTTCCCACGAGTTATTGCCATATAGCCTATTGTTACATTGATATTTATAGTTATAAGGATTAGAAGAATAGATTAGATATAGCCTGCTCTCCTTCTCTCCCCCCTTTATCCCCCCCACCCCCCCCCCCCATTTTGCCTCCCCGCATGAGGCTTGATCCCACTTCGCAATGTCCCAGTCCTCGGACATACAAAGAGACAGAGCACATCCAAAACAAAACAAGCCCCCCCCATCCCCTCCCCCCCCCGCAGCGGCATTTGAGAATTAAAACAAGGTAGAGATACTGTATCTATTGCAGCTTAAGTCTAAATACTATCTCCCAAAAATATAATCATTAACAGTCCATAAGCTTAAAATAATCTTCAGCAATTTTAAGATATTAAGATAATAAAATAATGAACCCTGGGAATGATTTTAAAAAGTGGTCTAGGATAAACATAGTGGATCCTAATGCAATAGGAGAAATAGCAATAAACCAAGGGTATGATGTTAAACAGTCTACTTTAAGGTAGTAAAAAAAAAAAAAAAAAAACAACCCTACTTTAATTACTTCCACACACTCACGTCTATAACTGTAATTAAGACATAAACATAGTGTTCAAGTAAAGAAAAGGATGTATAATTATAATACCAGTCTCTTTAAAAGTGGATCCGACAGCAAATGATAAGTCCTTCCCATGCCATGACAGAATACGGCTCCTTATTGACTTTCAGAAGAGTGTCAGGAACAGCTTCTTTAATTCCTTTTCAGCTTCCTCCTTGCTTGAAAATACATAATATTGGTCTTGAACTTACACTTTCAGTTTCAGTTTGGCGGGATACAAGAGGCTGTATTTGATATTGGCTTTCTGTAGCAGCTTTTTAACGTTAAAGTAGGCTGCGCATTTTGCAGCTGTTAATGGTGAGAAGTCCGGGAAAATACGAATGAGATTATTTTCAAATTTAATCTCTTGCTTGTGTCTGAGAAGTGCCATCACATCAAGCTTACATTGTAATCGCTCGAAGCAGACAATAATAGACCTGGGTTTAAAGGTGCTTGATCTGAGTATGCGATAAGCTGCTGCTATCTCAGTATCAAATTTAAAGTCATCTCCAATTATTTTAGAGAGTAATTCTACTGCAAATTTCACTGGGTTTGAGCTTTCTCGTTTCTCAGGTATACCTTCAATTGTTATATTATTTCTTCTGTACCCATCTTCCAGGGCTGCAAGTCTGTCTCCGAGTTTTTTGCATTTGGAATTTGCAGCTGTAGCTTTTTCATCTGTGTTAGATGCCAGTTGTTCCGCTGTTTCAACTCGAGCCGTGAATGCCTGCTTAACGTCCTCCAGCTGATCTGTAACGTCATTTATCTGATCGGCAAGTTTTTTCAGTTTGGATCTATTTTCTTCAATGTGTTCCTCATGTTTCTCCACTAAGCCTTTAAAGGTCGCGTCAAAACGTTTAAATAGACGCATTTCCCGGTCTTTGTTATCCTTCTTAAGCTCACTTATGGCCGTAGCCGTGGCAGTGGCCAGCATAGAGATCATCTCTTTCATCATCTCTCTCAGTTCAGACAGTTCGCTTCGGCTGTCTTGCTCCGCAAGTGGGATTGCAGCTCCTGTTACAGCAGATGCTGCGGGCTCGCGATGAGTAGATGACAGCATGTACTGCAGGGCCTTTTCTAGTCTCGAATGATCCTCAGAAATTGGCGATCCATCGTGACCTGTATCACTTGCACCTTCGCTCCCATTTTCACTCTCGACTGGAGACCTTACAGTGGAGCGTGGTCCTAGGAAATCTGCGCATTCGTCTGCCTGTTCAAGATCAGTCTCCGAGAGGCCATACCTTGCACTCGGACTGGATGTCAGCTTTAAGTTTCTTTTCCAGTTCTTTCTGACTTCACTTCTTGTTACTCATGCTTATATATTGTAGTGGGTTGGGTTAAATACAGGATACCTCTAAATAATATGAAATACATGGGAAAATTAAGCCGCTGCTAGCGGAGCTCCGCTTCAGACGTCCATCTCCAATAACAGATGAGACCAACTCTTCTATTCTAAAATATTTTCTTGCATTCTTTTAAAAAGGAACCAGAATTTCATCCTAAGCAAGTTCAGTCATAGTTTGAAATTCTAACAATACAAATGATGAAATCACCAACAATTAGCAGTTTATTATTAGCATCAATATATGAGCTGCTTAGTGCTAAATACTGCAGGGGGTTTTAATCTTTGGGGACTTGGAACCCCTTCTGATTGTAACCCATTGACTATGTTGTCAAGTTGCTTCTGGTGTTATATTGGGATACTTATGCATTACAGAATTTTCAGTTTGCCCTAAAGCTATCAAAGTCTTTACCTGGCCTCCCAGTCTGCATATCTTTCCCACCATTTCTAAATTAGATAAGCACCTTTTTTATGTAAAGCTGTCTATATACAATATAATGTACGAATGACAGACAAGCAAAGAGAAGTATGGAAAAAAACTGAATTCATGCAAAATGTTGTTCTACAATCATTGTAATGAATGCATTTGTCTTTGTGATAGCTGGTCAGTTGTTGAAAGTCACTAAAAAACTAAAGCGATTTGACAAGAGGATGCTCTTATATAGAGTGACCCGACATTTGCGCGATAGACATATGAGCGCCGACAAAATAGCGCCGATTAAAACGCGGCGTCAAAATCGCGCAGACAAAATCGCGATGACTAGTTTAAAGCATATATAATAATGTTTATTTTAGAAGTCAATAGTATGAGACACGGCACGCAGATAGTCCTTAAGATCATGCCCTGCATATGTAGGAAGAATTGCAGCAAGACGTCTTGATAGTTGAGCGTATTTAGACTTGCAGGCTGCCTGACTGATGGTAATTCCACTTTGTATACGACTGATGGTTTGTTCATGAATTACTAGTTTAAAGCATATATAATAATGTTTATTTTAGAAGTCAATAGTATGAGACACGGCACGCAGATAGTCCTTAAGATCACGCCCTGCATATGTAGGAAGAATTGCAGCAAGACGTCTTGATAGTATTATTCAATTGATTTCTTCTGACTGCATTATAACCTAGCACATAATGTGTACATAATGTGCACGTACGCGTCCCACTCTCTTGGCCTCTCTCGCGATTTTGTCGTGGCGATTTTGTCGGCGCGCATTTGTTGAAAACCAGTTAGCGATTTTGTTGGTGCTTATTTGTCCGTCGCGGTTTTGTCGGCGCTCATATGTCTATCGCGCTTTTGTCGGTGAACCCTTATATAGCAGTGCTGCCTTACTTATAAGACCCACATGGAAGGTCCAAAAACGCACTAATGCCTCTATGACAGATGTTAGTGTCATTGGAAATGCTATAGAGTCACAGTTTAAACTTTTGCTGAAGCCTTTCAAATGCCTCAAAAACCAAGTGATGATAAAACTGACAACAGGTTGGCAAAATTTACAAATAATATAAAGATAAAAATAAATATTTATCACAGTGGTGTTACTGTACTTTGTGACAGTGGATAAACAAACAGCATTACTGATGTCAGCTCAGTACAGTGGAAATTACAGTATTGTTCAAAGCTCTTAATGCATTTTAAACAAAAAGCAGATCAGTCACTGTGTCAAACTAAAAGTTTTGTTTCAGCAATATATACATTTTCTGTTTATAAAGTAGTATTTTTTTTCCATAGATATTTAGTGCTCCTGTCGACATGACTATCCACTTATAGACTGAGATGTATTATTTTCAATTAGCGATAGGGTTTCCTTTCACGGTTTTTCTATGGAAGGGGATTGTCACTGTGCCCTGCAAACAGACATAACCATACATGAGACACTCTCAATTAGGAGTATTAATTTGCAAAGCAAAACTAAACGGAATGTGACAAAATGATACAGTATCTGAACAAGTTAGTGGCATACCTTCTGTACCAAAATTCCACTGATCAGCATTGCTATGGCTTTCACTGGTAGCATTCAGCACTAAGCATGAACCAAACCATTCTACTGCAGAGCATGTTCTATGCACACCCATACTCATAGTGTACCAATATTTACAGTGGCCAATTATCCAAGTATGCAAAACTTTCAATAGCTAGACTAGTGCCATTTGTAGTATATTAACTAGACTTTTTCTTTCATTTAAGAAAAGTGTATGGTCTTTGTGTACTTATGCATGTAAATGCTGCATGGTTATTTTTTTTCTGTTTCTGCTTAAAGTACTCTGTTGCCTGACTCCAGTGAAGAGTGCTGCATACTCTGAATTTTGTGGAAATGTAACTATGGAAATGTTTATGGCTGTACATATGATTTCATCTTAAGTCTTTAAGTATGTGCATACTGTATCTATTCCAATGAACCATGACAAATTTGTGAAGTCTGAGAACATGAACACTGAGTCCACATAAGAATGATGGTCGAGCGGTTGGGGATTATGAGCAAACAGGCAACAGGTATTTATTCCCGTGTCCATTTCTTCCTTGCTGAGAGTATTATAAGAAATGTGCTTACCAATGTGGTATTTCCATTTATAAAGTTGTACAGTGTACTGTGTTTTCAATTCTGGTATTATAATACCCACATGAATGTTTCACGTTAATACTGTTTGCACATTCAAAAACACCACAACAAAAGGATGAGACCACATTTAGCCTCAGAACTCACTAAGTAGTTGCACCTTTTCTTAGCATACCATTGAGCATAGCATGATACAACCGCAGTCCTCAAGGTTTCACAGTGGACCTACTTAGACCACCACCATCTTTTTTTAGCATACTAGTGTATTTTGGCACGCAAAGTTCCATAAACAGAGCACCACAAATAATGTGTTTCCATTTCAAGTCCTGATGTAGACAACGCATAATGCAAACAAATCATTGATAACAAACTTAAAATCAAAACTAGTCAGAAATGTTGCTAACAGCACTATTAACAGCTATGCTTAAGTTTAAAAGCAGAATTGCAAAATGATCTTTCTTCTGTGGAGATAATATAATGATCATTCTTTTTGCGAGAACCTAATCTTACATTTGAAGCATGATTTTATTTTTTTTTTTTTTGTGTGTGGACTGACTGTATTTTGCCCTTTTTGCAGGGTGTTTTCACTCCTAAAGTGAGCTATCTTCCCAGCTACTGTACTGACATACTGCATGTATAAACTTCATAATCAGAAGACATCCAGTTGGTTAAATCTTTTGTTTTCGTTTTGTTTTTGCTTTGTTCTTTATTTCGTCTTATACGATTTCTCGTATTAGAAATTTGTTAGTTTTCGCATACCCCTTGGGGTCAGAGCACAGGGTCAGCCATTGTACAGCGCCCCTGGAGCAATTACAGGTTAAGGGTCTTGCTGAAGGGCCCAGCAGAGTAGGATCTCTTTTGGCAGTGACAGGGATTTGAACCGGCAACCTTCAGGATACCAGCGCAGATCCTTAGCCTCAGAGCCACCACTCCACCCAATCTTCTGTCTATTTTGAATAGAACTCATGTGAATGATGATTAAATGTAAAGTGGTGACATACAGCTAGCAAGAATTTATGGGTAGTAATGTGCAAGGCATAAGTTACTTGAATGAGAAATTATGCATCATTAAAATAAGTGACAAGTAATGCTTTGTAGCAGTAAGTCAGGAAGTAAGTAAGGGGCGGAATGGTGGCTCTGAGGCTAAGGATCTGTGCTGGTATCCCGAAGGTTGCCGGTTCGAATCCCCGTCACTGCCAAAAGAGATCCTACTCTGCTGGGCCCTTGAGCAAGGCCCTTAACCTTCAATTGCTCCAGGGGCGCTGTATAATGGCTGACCCTACGCTCTGACCCCAAGGGGTATGCGAAAACTAAAAAATTCCTAATACAAGAAATTGTATAAGGTGAAATAAAGAATAATAAAAAAAAATAATAAGTCAGGGCCTTATATACAGGATTATCCAGAGAAATACAGGGCCATCTGCTCATTCTATATTTTTAGAATTTAAACACATACCATGATTAATTTGTTTTGAGGTTTCAGTAAGGTTGAAGTTTTAATAGTTTTGCAGTTAAAATGTTTTATTGTATAATTCACTAAATATGGCAACCAAAAAAGCCACAATGAATGTAAGAATTGTATCAAAACAACAAAAATAGCTGCCAAGCTCTAACAGAACACCTACACTCAAAGAATGAAACAATACAATTAAGAGACATGTTTTAAACAAACGAGTCCTGAGTCTACTTACTCCAATCAAAATAAAAACAAAAAACTCACACTGGCATATTTTACCATTTAACAATTGTTTTCAGCTCTACCTCTTTTGTTTTCCACATTACAGTACTGTTAAAAACTTAATAGTTAATTTACAGTTCCACTGCTGCCAATCTTTTAGAAAACAGTACATTAGTTCATTTCCTGTGTTTAGGATGCAGTTACTGTGCTAATGCACTTAAAAGGAATTAATGCCATCGTTAACATTTTCCCATAAAACTAAGACATCAGTGTAATTGTTAAACCAGTGGATGTAGCATGCAGTATGTGTTAACTTGCCTGCGTCTGTTATATTTTAGACTATTCAGAACTAGGATCATAAAGGTAATATCAAATGACAGATTATGTAACATCAGACATTTTATCAACATACTCCACTCTCAACTCAGATTCTCAGTTTTGGGGAACAGTTTAACCACCTGCAAGAGGCAGGAATTTTAATAACATTCTTTTAGAGGCAAAAACTAATTGGATATTTAAATACAAAACAGGCAGTCCTCAAAGAAAGGTGGTTCATAATAAGCCAGCTGAACTTTTCCATTTTGACAAGACAGCGTTTTTTCTTTTCATAATGAAAAACTACGGCTTCACATATGTAGATGATGTTCTTTTTCCTTCTTCCTTTTACTGAGTTCTTTGTCACAGTCAATTATCAATAAATGCAATACTTGCACTTGATAATGAATTCAGAAAATGCATGGTGTATTACCTGGGAGAATTATCAATAGATGGGCTTATATTACACTAAACTTTTATGCCTGCCAGCAAGAAGCTCAACAGATGGCACCACTTTTCTTAATGGCACTTTGTTGATCACTTTACATTTCTGAGGTTGCCACAGGCACATATTTTTTGACTTGTCAGAACATATCAGATCATAAACTTTTGACTAAGACAAAAATCAAAATTCTAGCCCCAGTAGTTCACAAGTACAAGTAGGTTACCGCAGCAGTTATTCTTTTTCATTTCAAGTAACTGGCTTCTGCAATTTACTTCATGCTTTATGTTGCCACTCTTCTTTTTTCCTTCTGTCAGTTTACCATAAGAAAACACATGAACCCAGCTCACTTTCTCAAGGTTGGTTTTACTTCAGCTTTGTTGATTCACCCACACATATCTACATATATAATTCACAAAGTCGCCGCCAAAGGGGGAAGACACCCATGAAAGCACGCACACCAAAACAAGACACCCATGAAAGCACGCACACCAAAACAAGACACCCACGCAGGAAGAGGCGTGGATTCACTAAGCTGCCGACAAGTAGGAAAGAGCCTCGCCCACCACCTCTATGACCATTGGATACGACGACAACTCGCAGAGCCACGCCCACTAACTGGGACGCGACGCCTCGGAAAAAACGGCGTCATTTATGTTCATCTGTTGTACGCTACACATGGACCTCTGAGCCACCTTGAGTTGGGGGCAGCAAGTCTTTGGTAGGCTGCAACAAAATGATGAAAGTATGGCCGCATTTTTTCACACAAGCTGTGTGTGTGTGGGTGGGTGTTAGTTAATTTGTTACTCGAAGAACTTTAAGATTTAATATGCACAGGCGGTAACACTACAAATGCAGCCCAAACGAACCCAAAATCTTCCACAGTCTCCTTACTGTAAAGCAGCAACACTACCACTGCGCTACAAGACAGAGAATGCAGTTAAACGACTACTTTGCCCGCCCCAACTCCTCACCTGAGTCGGTTTCGTCTGTGTTCAGCAGTGTTTCCCAAACTCGGTCCTGGTGAACCCCTGTGGCTGCAGGGTTTTGTTCCAACCAGATTCCTAATCATTAATGCCGTTGAAACTCATCAGGGATAAGTAGGTTTTTCAAACGCAGTCGTGTAGCAGATTAGCTGGATGTAATAATCCGAGATGAATGCGCACCTCCGCGCTGAGTGAAAACACAATGTATATTGCTGCAACAAAATGATGAAAGAACGGGCGCATTTTTTTCACACAAGCTGAGTGGGTGGGTATTAGTTAGTTAATTAGTTACTCAAAGGAATTCAAGATTTAATATGCACAAGCGGTAACACTGCAAAAACAGCCCAAACCAGGAAAGACAGCTGGCAAAAAGTCACCAACAAACTAAACACATGTGCATTGTACTTACTGAAAGCAGCGTTACGGATTTTGCAAATGTTCATTTTTTTCCCTCTGCTTAAAAAACATTGAAAAAGCGGTGGGTTGGTTTGCAGCGTGTAAAGCAGTTTGTTTGTCGCGGATAATTTGCTATCCACACAGGGAGGAACCAGGAAGCGAACCCACAATTTTCCACTGTCTCCTTACTGCAAAGCAGCCATACTACTACAGCGCCACAAGGCAGTTAAAGAAGTTATATTTATATTTTTTACACATTACACACTAGAAGCTGCTGACGAAGCCTTCTCTTCGTTGTCAGTCTGTAGCTGCGAAAAAATAAAACCAATATGAGTTTTAACAGACGTCATTGAAGTGTATCATAAGTTTCTGTAACGTTAATGAAAATGGCCAGGAGGTGTCACTAGAGAGGTGAGTGTTAAATGCTTCGAAGCTTCGATACGATTTCCGACACAATTGCTTCAAACGTGTTGATGCTTCGCAAGGCTTCACTCCGCCCACCACTACTCACAGGTTACTGAACGACAAATCAGCAGACTAGCATGACGGATGGGGCGTAATGGGCGTCCTTCCCCTCTCCTCTGGATTTTTCAAATGTAAATTTTTTCCCTGTGCTTAAAAATCATTAAAAACCCAGCCTGCGCAGGTTGGCTAGTATGCCTTATATAGAGCCAGCAGAATTGTTCAATTTTGGCAAAGCTGCTCAATTGCTCTATGTTAAGCAACTTCTGTGACATCCTTGATGCTCATCAGATGTTGTTGGCCTTCTTTTTACCTTTTTGCACTACAGAGTTTTCTTGTCATGTTTGATGATCAATAAACATAATACTTACACTAGTCACATACGTACTATGTCCTGGGGTATTAACAATAGATGGGCTTTTGGAGACTATGATGTTGTTACATGCAGTCCCCCATCACATGAACTTCTATTTCTTTCTTATTTTTTCATTCTGTACTTAAAAAGGTTAATAGAAAGCAAGAAGCTGAAAATGGAAGTAATTTGAAAACCACATTTTGTATCTTCTGAAATTAGTGCAACTTATTTTTATTTATTTTTGGTGTCATACACATTTTTTCCAAGGTTATTACTGGTCTGTTAAATAAAATGGAGTTTACTTAAGGCATTAGCGTTAAATTTGGTAAAGACAAAACCATTTTAACTTTTTTATATTATTTGCTAATAAAAGCTATCTTTTTAGTCACAATTCATGCATAACTTTCATCAAATTCAACATTCAAAAAGTTTCTTGTCATATGCATAGTAAAAAAACACAGTGGTTCAAACCATGCAATGAAATTCTTACTGTCTGTGGTCTGTCTGACAGGAAGTTCACCATCCAGTTGCAGAGGGAGGGTGTCAGTCTAAGGGTGAGGAGCTTTTCACAAAGTCTCTGTGGAATGACTGTGTTAAATGCTGAACTGCAATCAATAAATAGCATAGTGAGGGCTGTGTGTATGGCAGCATTGACAACATCACTAGTAAACGGATTCTGTCAATATGCGAATTGTAAGGGGTCCAAAGTGGCTAGAATAACCCTTTTTATGTGGGTCATGACTAACCTTTCAAAAAACTTCATCACAATTGGGGTAAGTTCAATGGGACGCTAGTCATTCCAGTAGGTCACAGTACTCTTTGGGAGGAGCACAATGGTGGTGCACTTAAAACAGTTGGGTACACAGCCTGGGCAAGGGACAGATTACAAATGTCCGTGAACACATCAGCCAGCTCCGATGAACATGGACAATAGTTTGATTTTTCTTATATACAGTATATCACTCACTCTATGAATTTATGTGTATAAATTAATGCTCAGTTGACAGTAAGGATGGAACACAGATCATTGTCAATTCTACTAAAATAAAAATAAACAACACAAAGAGCTACCACACTGAAAAAAATCTATATTACATCAGTGAAATGCATATAATGAAAAAAACATATCTTAGTAGGAAGCATTTAACAGAAATATCTTGAATGTCAAATAACCATATAGTGTGTTAAATACATGCTAATCATTTTATTTTAGTATATAAAAATAAAAATTGAGGGTTTAACAGACTGTCATTTTTTCCCCAATAGCTCTCAAAAGCAAAACATCTTTCTATTTCCACATTAAAACAGCCTACTCAGGTTTTATTGTCTAAACATTTTTAGAAATGGAGGAGGAGGTTATTATGTGTTTTCCAATTATTCTGTTACACATAAAGCTAAATTCAGTACTTGCTTGAAATAAAATCTGCAGTTAAACATATAATGAATAGTCAAATATTTCAACTCATTTACCTTTAAAAATACATTATGTAAGGCAAACACCATCAGATTAATGGCATGGTTTGGAGAGAGGTGACACAGACTGCTAAAAACAGGTCAAGTGCGCACGATTAGGGACAGAAATTGCAAAGCAGGTGGGCCTTGGTAACAACCTGGTGGGCAAGTCATAACCCTGAGACCAGAAAAATTAATTATTTATTGTGAGCTATTAGTAAAGAAAATTATGTATATAGTGCATCATAACTTTTGGAAACAAACAAAGTTAGTGAATAAGCTTACAAAACATAAAGAAAGAAAATCCGTGTCCAAAATTGTAAGCTTCAAGAATTCTCAATAAACACAGCGTTCTACTAGAAAAATCAACTTTAGATGCACATACAGTATGTCGTAGAGTAAGAGAGCATTACATCAACAGTCAATGGAAAAACGCATATATTTTGCACAACTTCAGAGTACACTTCAAAAAGCAGAAATAAAACTGCTGTAGTTGCATAATTTATAGACATGATAAACTCATGCAGCTTCAAAAATGGTTCCAAGTAAATATTACAGGTTCTGGGATTGCATTTTATTTTTTTCCAAATTACTTTTGTAGACATTTTTTAAACTTTTTTAGCACATTTAATTGGTTGTGTAATTCACTTACTTTAGTCTTTTTATTTACTGATAAGTTATTGTAAGGTAATGGATTAAACTGCACTGCTCAAAAAAATGCAGTATAATTCACTGAGAACAAAATGATGTAACAACAGTCAAAGGAAACCAAAATCACCAACCCATTGAGGGCTGGATTCAACATCACACAGAAAATCAAAGTCAAAAATTGAAATCACAGGCTAATCCAACTTGTGTAAATTCCATCATGGCAACTCATAATGTGACTTAGTAGTGTGCATGGTCCCCACATGCCTGTATGCACTTCCAACAACGTTTGGGCATGCTCCTGATGAGAGGGTGGTTGATGACCAGGGGGATCTCGTCCCAGATGTGAATCAGGACATCAGTAAACTCAAGGACAATGTGTGGTGCTACTTGGCAGCGTCAGATTCACCAATACATTAACAGAGGCTCTCAACTGGATTCAGGCCAGAGGAATGGGTGGGCCAGTCAATGGCATCAATGCCTTCGTCATCCAGGAACTGCTTACATTCTCTGGCCACATGAGGCCAGGCATTATCCTGCACCAGGATGTACCCAGGACCCACTCCCCCAGTGCAAGGTTGGACAACAGTCAGGGTACTGTTGCCTAGCACATGGAGGTTTGTGTGGCCCTCCAAGGATATGCTTCCAAAGACCATCACTGACCCACCACCAAACGGTCATTCTGGATAATATTGCAGGCTTCATACCATTCACCACAGCGCCTCCAGATTCTTTCTTGTTGGTCACATGTTCTCAGTGTGAACCTGCTCTCATTTGTGAAGAGAGCAGGAAACCAATGGCGGATCTGCCAAATATAGTATTCTCAGGCGAATGCCAATCGAGCTGCATGGTAATGGTCTATAAGTATAGGTTCCACTAGAGGATGTCGGACCCTCACTCCAACCTCACCCTCTGGCAGCTTGGTCAAAAACATGCACACTAGTAGCCGGTTGGAGGTTATTTTGTAGGGCTCTGGCAGTGCCCCTTCTGTTCCTACCCACACAAAGGAGCAGATACAGAGCCTGCTGCTGGGCTGATGACCTTCTACAGCCCTGCCCAGCTCTCCTTGTGTAATGTCCTGTCTCTGGTATCTCCTCCATGGTCTTGAGACTATGCTGGGAGACACAGCAAATCTTCTTGTGTGACGGTACATATGGATGTGCCAACCTGGAGGAGCTCAACTATCTGTGCAATCTGAACTGGTTGCAGGTACCACCTCATGCTACCAGTAGAGACAAGAACACTAGCAAATGCAAAACTAGAGAAGAACCAGTCAGGAAAAATAAGGAGAGAGCAATTATCTGTGGCTATCACCTGCAAAACCATCCCCATTTAGGCGGCTGTCTTGCTGTTGCCTCTCCAGTGCATCTGCTGTCACTTTCATTTGCAGCAAAGCAGGTTGATTCACAATCAAAGCTTAACTGACTTGGTGTTGACTGTGATGGTTAAGTGTTCCCTTAATGGTTATGGATGATGCTGTTTAACTGATCTAAAAGCAAGATAAGAAATCTTTTTTTTGTCTTTGTGTGTGTTTCCAAATGGTCAAGGACAAAAAAAAATAGCAAATCTTAACTAGTTCAAGGAAAAACTGGACAATTTCAAAAGTGAAAGAGAAATCTGCAAAGGTGAAAAGGCAAAAAAAAAATGTAAAATTGTTGAAAATAAAATATATTTTATAATACATAATTGTAAACAAGTCAAAAAATGTATGTATGACATAACATTCAGTTGAATTTGAGGGCTACAAAGGCACTGTAGCTCCCAATGAACTGAGTTTAGTAGGTAGGTTCCAGAAACCTCTCAATCCATTTCAGGGTTGTGAGGGGGCCAAAGACTACCTCACTAGGATTGGACAAAAGACTGAAAAAAGGCCTAGACAGGGCTCTACTGCACCATAAAAACCACTCTTACTCACATACATGCATAAACACAAATACACACACACTCCACCATAGTCACACACATTAATTGCAATTTCGCATTTAACATAACTAAAATTTAATATAAATCAGAGCTTTGCCCCCTAGGAACCAACTTACCCAAACTATTATATATCATTTCAGTAATTACCACTCTGATGTTGACCTTCCTAATCATAAAATAGGTCATTACTATGGCAATTGATGAGAAAAAATTAATAATTAATTGTAGAATTATGGTATTTGAGGGTTTCTCTAGAGTGCCTGTTTCTCTTGCACAATTTGGCTAAAAAACTAATCAGCATATCATCATCTCATAACAAGCTTTCAAGTTTGGTATTTTTCTGTTTAGCCATTTTAGCTCTAGACTGTCCTCAAGAAATTGTAACACACAGACACAGATGCACAAACACAGACAGACACACATTCATTCATCAAGATATTGATGTTTTTGGTATCAGGGGACCGTAAAACGTTGAGATCTGTCAAAAACTGGAGATCGAAATTTTTGACGGATCTAAAGCTTTCACTCCTCCCACATAGATGATAGGTTATGGTGGGGGAGGGCACAAAGCAAAAATAAAAAAGGATTACAGTCTGGCACGCACTCAAGTAGCTTGTACATGAGTTCCTACCCCCCGCACACAATCTTCTGGTATTTCGCTAACTTCTATCAGTGATCCGTTTGCCATCTGTAGCATCTGTCAGTGAAAAAGAATAAAATTTACAAAATACACAACTTAGCGTAAGCACTGTCAAGGTAAAACTGAACAGTAAACTAATTCATAGCTGAAGTAGCACAGAATGTTTCTACTTTTTAAAACAGACGAGTCTGCAAATTCACCACAGGCTTTTCAAAGGAAGGTTTGTAAATTTTAGCACTGTGTACAGTGTAATTTGTTTAAGATATCCCAATGAAAATTAAACTTTCTGGGCAAATAGTGACCAGACATAGAGTGATAAACACAATATGGAGGCTGTATGACATAGAGGCTCTTTGGTGCTGTGAAAGTCAATAACCATTTCCTTAAGATGCGGGCAATTTTCTTTGCACCAAGAAACAAAGTTCTCCACTTGACTCCTGTGTTTTAATTCACCCTCCTTATCACTCTATAAGCACAGAAGCAACTGAAAGTTTCTGCCAGTGACATGACCTGTTGTTATGTTTATAGTTGGATGTCTACAGAGTTAAGAGAAAGGGATATACAGTAATCCCTCGCTATATCGCGCTTCACCTTTCGCGGCTTCACTCCATCGCGGATTTTATATGTAAGCATATTTAAATACATATCGCGGATTTTTCACTGCTTCGCGGGTTTCTGCGGACAATGGGTCTTTTAATTTCTGGTACATGCTTCCTCAGTTGGTTTGCCCAGTTGATTTCATACAAGGGACGCTATTGGCAGATGGTTGTGAAGCTACCCAGCTTACATTTCTCTTTCTCTTGCGCTGACTTTCTCTGATCCTGACGTAGGGGGATTGAGCAGGGGGGCTGTTCGCACACCTAGACGATACGGATGCTAGTCTAAAAATGCTGAAAGATTATCTTCACGTTGCTATCTTTTGTGCAGCTGCTTCCTGAAACGACATGCTGCACCGTGCTTCGCATACTTAAAAGCTCAAAGGGCACGTATTGATTTTTGCTTGCTTGTTTTTCTCTGTCTCTCTCTCTCTTTCTGTGCTCTTGACGGAGGGGGTGTGAGCTGCCGCCTTCAACAGCTTTGTGCCGCGGTGCTTCGCATACTTAAAAGCCAAACAGCCCTATTGATTTTCCTCTGCCTTTATGACAGTCTCTGCTCCTGACTCCTTTGAAGAGGAAGATATGTTTGCATTCTTTTAATTGTGAGACGGAACTGTCATCTCTGTCTTGTCATGGAGCACAGTTTAAACTTTTGAAAAAGAGACAAATGTTTGTTTGCAGTGTTTGAATAAAGTTCCTGTCTCTCTACAACCTCCTGTGTTTCTGCGCAAATCTGTGACCCAAGCATGACAATATAAAAATAACCATATAAACATATGGTTTCTACTTCGCGGATTTTCTTATTTCGTGGGTGGCTCTGGAACGCAACCCCCGCGATGGAGGAGGGATTACTGTATGACTGTTCCTTATTGTACACAGTGCTGCTCATATTCATATCAGAAACACAGCCCTTGAGTCTCACAAACTGTGGTCTGCATGACAAATAGTCCATTATCCAGGATACCATCTGCTCATCCAGCTGCATATTTCTCAGCTTACCCCATATCAGGGATGGCTGGATGGCAATGAAGGCATTGGATAAATTATACATGCAGCAGACAGATAATTGCATCCTCCACTCCAATCTTTGTCAAATAGGCAAACTGCAGTGGGTCCAGGTGGTCTACCACAAGAGGACTTATACAGTCCAGGACCAATTTCTCAAAGGTCTTCATGATGTGCCACTGCTCTGTAGTCATTTGGTGAATCGGTGCCTTTGGAACAGGAACAGTGCAGGATGTTTTCCACAGCAGTGGCACTTTCTGGAGCCTTAGAGACAGACTGAACAGGTGACAGAGGGTACCACAACGTTGGTCAGCAAGGACCTTAAAAACACATGGACTGACTCCATCTGGTCCCACAGCTTTTCCTGTCTGTAGTATCCTCAGTTTTCTCCTTACTTGGTCTTCAGTTATGTATAGCCTATACTCAAAGTCAGAGATGGTCTTGTCACTGGCTAAACACTGCTAATGGAGCAGAACCATCTGCAAAGTTTTTAACAGGAGATGTGACCAGTGGTGTTTCATCCAGAATGGGTGTTTTTACCAAAAATGCTTAAAGTGCTTGATAGACATAAAAAAAAATAATCTAAATTTATAAACTAGTAATCCAGAACCTGTACCTGGATATCTTTTAGAACTATAGGGTGTCTTCTAACAGCAAGCTAGGGGTTTCATTGCCACATTTCCTGATATGACTTATTATATTTTTCATTAGCCAATGAGCAGCACAGAAACTTATTAGTGCCATTAAACATGTTTCCATATAAATAAAACAAAACTGTTATAAAATGTTTGTACAGTATGTACATTTAATGGCTACTAAACCAATATACTGGTCTCTAACTGAAATAGTTACTTCAACATGTGATACTTGGACATCAAGGGCCACTGAATCGTACATAACCATAATGGTGCATCACATAATGGACGATTGAAAGCTGGACTCATATGGTCTACAAACAACAGCGATGCATGACAGCCATAGAGGAGAGAACATCACAGAGTTACTAAAGTTGCTGTTACTGAATGGAGACTGGAAGTGAAAGATCCTGTCATTGTAACAGACAATCTATCCTATAAGAATGTTGCGGTGGGTCTTGAAGACATAACCCACGTTCAATATTTTGCACACAGCCTGAATCTCGCATCACAGAAAGCACTCAAATTGCCAACAGTGGAGTGACTGCTCAGCAGGATCAAATGTGTTTCAGCTTTTTTCAAACACAACAGCATAGTCAGCCACCAGCAAAAACACAAACAAGATGTGCTCTAGCTACCAAAGCACAAGTTAATCACAGGCACTGTTACAAGTTGGAATGGCTCTTACGATATGGTAGAAACATTTTTAGAAAAACAACCAGCCGTCAATGCAGCACTCCTTTCAGAGGTCAGAAAGAGTGAAAAGAGTATCTTTACACTGAGTGAGGCTGACATCGCATGTGCAGAGGAAGTGCTTAACACTAGAATTACCAGAGCCTACGAAAAAACTCGTAGATCCGGCCCACCTTAAATCCATTCGCTCCTCTCCCTCAGCGTCTTTGTCCTGTAAATGTGCCGATTAAGACAAGCAGCAAGCAGCCTGCTATTCCATACCCCACCGCAGCAGAACGTGCACAAACTTCACCCAGCTAATGCCTTGATTGATTATCTGGGAGTGAAGTGCTGGAGTTTTAGAGTGGAAATAATACATTATTTGGAACACATGCATTTCATGTGTGTTCCGTTTCTATAATAATCTGTGTAAACACATTGTTAAAGCAGAAACGTTCGTCAAATTTTAGTAGTAAATGACAAAATGCCTGCGGTGGGTTGGCACCCTGCCCAGGATTGTTTCCTGCCTTGTGCCCTGTGTTGGCTGGGATTGGCTCCAGCAGACCCCCGTGACCCTGTGTTCGGATTCAGCGGGTTAGAAAATGGATGGATGGATGACAAAATGCTGGCATAAACTATATAATGTGTGAAGCCTGAAGTCCAAAGATCAAATAAACACTTTCACAAAAGGTTCAAGGACGATACAGCAGCTTCTGTGGCGTAGAGGTAAGATTTGCTGACTTGTAATCAAGAGTCCCCGGTTCAATCCCATCTGCCTCCTGTATTTACTGTTTTCAGTAGTGAGCTGCTCTTATTGTTAATATTATACAGTACACACGTACTACATTTGGTTTGCATCTGTAACAGACGGTGTACATTTATAGGACTTGTGAAAGTTACCTTTTTTTTTCACTTTTATTCTCTTAGTCACGACCACGACGCATACTTCCACCCTAGGGATCTGACGCTGCTAGTTTTTACTTGAAACTGGGAATAACTGTAGATGTAAGTGGTGTTTTGAGGCAATGGAACTGGACATTCGCTGATCTGGCGGGATAAAAGCTGACACACAAACTCTGGTAAATCTGCCTTCTTCATATATCACCGTCACTTGATTTTTTTTATTCAGTTTTATTGAGTGTTCCTGCTCACGCTGAATTAGTATGCACCTTATGGCCTATGATGTCATGTGATGTTATACTACCATGAACATATTTTTTGTTTACCTAGAAAATACTGCTAGTACTTTTATTATTTTTAGTGACATTAGCAAATGTTAATTCTTTTGTTCAAGCTCAAAAAGGGGGTGCTATGAAGTTGGATGTTCAAGGGACTATGCATTTACTTTTATTAACTACTTGGGAAATTAAAAACCACATACTCTGAACCTTTAAAGGTTTAAAGGAGTTAAAAAACAACCATTTTATTTAATTTTTTCTTCATGTAGGCAAATGTTAATTCCTTTGTTCAGACTGCATAAAAAGTAGTGTTATGATATTTTATGTTACAGGGACTGTGATAAATGCAAATGTAAATTCCACTGTTCTGACTGGATAAAAAAGTAAACTTTTTTTAAATTAAGATTTTATGAATATGGTGGTATTTTCTTTATACTATGAAAGATTTGCTAGAATTAGATTATAAAAAATTGCAATATATCACCTTATTGGATCACAATATATTAAATCATAACCGCTGTAATCATGATTCATACCACAGCACCAGATTCTTGCCAATGCACAGCCCTACTAAATATACCACTGTAGCCAAGTATTGTTGTGACTGAATTAGTGCCCATTTGTCTGAAAGAATAAGCTACGATAACAGGGTGCACCATTTTAAAAAAGACGTTTGCCTTTGGTGCATAATGCATAAGTGAGGTACACTTAATACATGCAACAGCTGAAATCTCTTGCAAACAGTTTTATTTTGATGCTACTCATAACCGGCAGCCGAAACACACAACATTGCATTTGTGTAAGCACATATTTCAAGTAATAGCTGACAAAATATACAGGACCCGTACAACATTTAGAACAGTACTTGAGATCAGTCATAATCAACAATCCTTTCTGTTCAGGAAACTTTCTTCTCCAAATGCCTTCATATTTGTTTTTCTTATTCAATACTTTTACATATTTGAGGAAGTGCAGCATAACCACATACATTTATGTTTTTAAAATTTGTTTCTACATGCAGATTATGTGCTATTGCTTCTTACCTAGTATCAACAAGATTAAAAGCTTTTTGCTGTTTGGATGTAAATACCGGCTATACTTCCTTAGAAGACTGCCATCCTTCAACATCTGCAATAAGATGCTGCAGATGTTCTATCAGTCGGTTGTGGCGAGCACCCTCTGCTACGTGGTGGTGTGCTGGGGAGGCAACATTAAGAAGAAGGACACCTCACGCCTGGACAAACTGGTGAGGAAAGCAGGCTCCATTGTAGGCATGGAGCTGGACAGTTTGACATCCGTGACAGAGCGACGGGCGCTCAGCAGGCTCCTATCAATTATGTAGAATCTACTGCATCCACTAAACAGTGTCATCTCCAGACAGAGGAGCAGCTTCAGCGACAGACTCCTGTCACTGTCCTGCTCCACTGACAGACTGAGGAGATCGTTCCTCCCCCAAACTATGCGACTCTTCAGTTCCACCGGGGTTGGGGTAAACGTTAACATTATTCAAAGTTATTGTCCATTTTTACCTACATTTTCATTACTCTTTAATTTAAGAATTTTTTTTGTATCAGTATGCTGCTGCTGGAGTATGTGAATTTCCCCTTGGGATTAATAAAGTATCTATCTATCTATCTATCTATCTACCTACCATTTCATTTCCTCTGTGTCCTAGCGCAAACTTTATTTGCAAAACTGTACGATTTTCTTGCCTTGAAGTGTTTGCTCTCTTAAATGAGGTTTAATATTGATAACTACAGACTACATTGGTAACTGATATTTAAGAATGACTCTGTTTACTTGTTTTCCATGCTTTTACAAGGAGTATGCAGAATAATTAGTTTGAAATTGAATTTCCATTTGCATTTTATATATATATATATTAGCCATGTGCGCCCAACTACATTGCGCGTGTTAAAGTTGTCTGTGAAGGGCTCTCTGTTTAAACGCGGCTGCCAGTCGTGAACTGGGCCCTTCATCGCACAGTATTATGATTTTTTATAAGGGAAACAAAATTACAAAAGAAAACCCTTGGACATTGATTCGATAGGAACGGCCTACTCGGAATCACTGTCCGAACAGTAATTATGTGGTGGTGTAGGAGCATTTCTGCTTCTCTCCATTCACAGTCCGTCTCGTTTTCACGATGCTGTCATTTACTCTCACGATCTCTTCTCAACCTTTCTCCAATCTCGCAGGTTGCTTTGTGGCAATCCAAAGAGTAAGGCAATATACATGGAGCAATGGTTATAAAAGGGGGACACATAGGTATCCAGGCTCTTTAAAGCATAAATAGGGATCACTTCACTGACATGTGAGCAAGCCACGGTACAACTGTGAGACGCGCAGCACTCGCCGGCTACAACATAACAATAATAATTTCCGGAACGTGCTGTTACGTTGTCATTCATTTTACCCACTGTCTTTCTTTCATTCATATGTTACGTAGGCACATACCTTTTATCTTCAGCAATCTCATTCTCTAACCAGGCCTCAGGAGCTAACTAGCGTAACACTGTCCACCACCCCTTTCGTTATTCTGGCACATTGTTGACATCCGTGAGTAACAACAACGTACTAAACTGGAAGGTGGTCTACGCATGTGTGGAATTCGCAGACAAACAAAGATCAAGATCCAAATGAAGATTATATATAAAGATTAGTTAATTTAAAGCACAACAATTTGTTTAGTTTGAATGTCTGTGTTTTGAGGTGTGACTGGAGTACTAAAGTCTTCAGTAGTATAAGCCTGGAGGAGATTCTTAATGCAATGCCTATGTTTTAGCTGTCTCTCTACTGCCATCTAGTGCTTCTTCTTCTAATTCATTCGCGGACAAACAAAGATCAAGATCCAAATGAAGATTATATATATATATATATATATATATATATATATATATATATATACATACATACATATACACACACATGCACAACTAGAAACTCACACACACATTATATATATATATATATATATATATATATATATATATATATATATATATATGTGTGTGTGTGTGTGTGTGTGTGTGTGTGTCTTTTGATAAATAGCATCTATTGTATTACTATGTATATTCTTCTTATGCTTTCTAAAGCACATTCTGTACAGATAAGAATATTTACTAATTTAGGCAAACACCACTGGTTTAGGTTTTACATAAGTAACTAAATTGTACTTTAACTTTAAGGGATACCTTCAGATGTACTATGATGTCAACTACAAATGCAAAAAGGTATAATTTATCTGAATCTTTTTTAATGGATTATCTTAAGACTTGCAAAAAACAATTTAAAAACAACTATACATAACAATACTGTAGATCACAGAATAAAACGAAACATGTTTGGTCTGTTTGATTTAATGCACAAGAAAGACAAAAACAATACAGGAAAAGTCTCTCTAGTCCCCACTATGTGAGATTCTAAGACAATGAAGAAGACCAATAGAATATTTAAAAATGCCTGTATCTTAAATTGTTCTATAATGACTTATAGTACATAGAGAATAGAAAACACTGAGCAAAGACTGGTTTGATCAATATTAGTGAAATAGATCATATTAGATAATAATATACCTCACCTACTGAATTGAACTAAATTGAATAGGATGTTTTAATATAGGGTAGATTGCCCATTTATTTAAAACTTCTCCATTAAATTCATCCATCCATTTCAAACTCTCTTATCCTGGACAGGGTTGCAGGGAAGCTGGACCCTGTTGCAGGAAACACACTCTTCGTATTATAACAAGTATTCGTGTCCTCAATGTAAAGTTCATACATTTTTTTTCCCTAGGTCAGATTTGTTGCCTCCAGGTAAATTCTGCACACTGTATATTCAATACGTGAGGAGAAACTCAGGTTGATGATACAAATCTATTGCATTGGGGGCAAAAAGAAAATACAGTCTTGTCCAGTATCTTTAAATTCTTATTGTACAACATAAGTACCCTTTAATCTTACAAACTTGCTGTGCCACGGTAAAATACTGTTCAGTTTTACCCATTATACTGTATATACTTTGTCTACTTAACACAGTGGGTAACATATACTGTATAGTAAGGCCTCATACCTTCTCTTCTATAACTTTTTCAAGATTCAGGGATTCACATGTGAGTTACCATAAAAAATGCAAGTAAAAAAAATGCATGCTTAAGTGAACAATGAACTTTACACCATATTCACATATTTGAGATATGGAGTTTAATCTACTGTTTGCTAATTTCCTGAATTAAGCAATGCAGGTACAATTATAGTGTTGTTAAACCAGTCAAAAACTTGATATTGCTTAATTCAGATTTGATTTCAAATATTTACATTTTTATAGAATTGAACACATTTCTGTGCCTGTTTAAAGGTTTTTGTTATTTTGTCATATACACAGAGTTAATCAAATGACTGTATGAAAGTTAAGTAAACAGTTTCAATATAGGACAGTTTCTAACATAAATATAGTTTTTTTGCCATCACATTAAAGAGATGCCTAACTGTGAAACAAATTTTTATTTTGAAGTCAAGAAGAGTAGAAATGGAAAACAACTCCTTTTTTTCTTTTCTAATGTAAAATTGAATTGTGCAGAACTCTAAAACACATTTCTCATAATTGAAATGGAGATCATACTTTCACATACATATATGCAACAGAAAAAAGAAAACTAATAATGATAAAAAATATGGTATATACTGAAAACAGAATGCTTACTGAGGTCTTGAGGCTTCAGCTTGGTCTGTCTGCAGTTTTTCTCCACCTTCAACTTCCATTGTGCAATACACAATTCTGTTGGGTGCAACTGATTTCAAACCCTGAACTTCTATAATAACAATCTGAAAAGAGTGAAGAAGTGAAATACAAATACATTTATATTAAAAATATGCATAAAAAAGAAAAGCTATCTTATGAATACTATACAAGACAAGAGAGATGATTTACAGTTATCATAACCTTAGCTTTTTTACCCTTTGCTTTAAGTTAGTCATACAAATTTGAAGTTGTTTTTTTTTTTTTTAACCATTCATTCCCCTTTCCAAGTTCCACTGATGTTCACATATATTATTATGGCATAGATTATTTATTTGCTGGATAACGGATTTCATTCTGAAATCTGTTTAATTCAATCAAGCTCATTTTTATTGTATCAAGAGGGAAATTTGGTTTATCAGGATTTGCAGAGAGATCATGACGTAACATTAAAAACATGCCACAAAGAACACAGCCAACAAGCATAAACTTAGTACAAATAAATGTAGTAAATATGATACGTTTAGTGAAACATCAGATCAAACATACTGCACATAAAAATAAAAAAAAATGTAATTAAAGAGTTAGACTAGAATGATGAATAATAAAGTAAGGTAACTATTCACCCTATGATTTAAGCCTGTGGATATTTATTAAAACTGAATTTATTTTGAAAATTAATGCCAGCTGGAATGAAAGAGTATTTAAACTGGTTGCTTTTAACCCTTGGGTAAAATACATCTAAGAAATCCACAGATACATTTTAAGGAAAAGTCTAGTAGAATGTATATGACATTTGACAACAAAAGAAGGACTCAGCTATTCTTACCTCCAATGTGAAAGATAGCACAACTTCAGACTTAGACAGCTGGATGTCATTTTCATCTCCAATGTCCAGAAAAGATGAATTCTGGGACCTTTTGAGCTTTTGAAGTTTGAATTCAGCCCCACCTTTTGTAACTGGTAGGCTTTCTAAATTTGCCATCAGCAAATTCACAGACGACTTTAGTTCTTCAATATACATGTTTTCCATTTCTTTTGCAATAAATTTTGGATATTTTCGTTCCTTAAATACAAAAACATAAATAAACAGGCAAGTAAACAACTAAGTATAGCATAAATAAATCACTACATAAAGTGAAATTCAATTGATTTTCAATAAGTCCCTGTGGTCTGTGTATTTAAAGTGCTTTGAACTCTTATACAGTATATAGCCTGCTTATGAAATATTAGCTGTCATAAACAATTTATATTTTATCATTTGCTTTTTATTAATATTATTATCATCACTGTTGTTTTGTTACATTGCCTGCTTTTCATTTTAATTACACATTACATGCCTTTTGTTTTCATTACTGTACTGTATTAGTCTGTGAGAAAATGTTTCTTAGGCACTGCCTGAAGAAACACAGAGAAAGTTCTTTATTTCCAGATACTGTAGTTCTTAAAGTACCACTTTCTGGCACTTCGAAACCTCACAACCACTGGACCACAGTAATGCTGGAACAAAAGGGCAGTGCATCTGTTCCACAGTGATACCTTTCAAATGCAGCCCCTTGTAAACTTGTCCAGCAGAACCTGGAGAAGAGAAGATAACAACCGGAGCATGGACAGACTCTCAGCTGAGAGAAGGAGTGCAAACATCCTGATCATTACAGCTGCCGTCAGCTTGTTGATTTCCAAATTATATTTACTACTTATATGCTGAATGAGTACTAAGCAAGAAATTATTGTGTTAATTTTCTACCATTGTGGTTTTCAACAGTGCATTTCCCAAAAGTGAACCACCTCAACTCATAGAACTAAGCATTCCTTGCTAAACACACCAAGCAAGTAGAAAAATCATCAGGATTTTCTTATATATGTTCTCTTTCCAAGTTTGTGTACAAATGTCCCAAATCATCTTTTGTCAAATATTCATTCATCTAATACAGCTTTCCAGAGCTTTTCAAATTGGGCTACCACAACACTCCTCAAGGTGCTATAATTTTTAATTTCTATAAAAAAATAATGAGTTTGAGTTTCAGCTACTTTCATACATATTGATACATAATTTCTCTTTGGTAACCAGTAAGAGAGCATATTTCCTTATTGTTTGTTTTGTATGCAATTAAATCTTCTCATTTTAAGTTTAGAACAATTAAACATTACTACATAATCAGACTTCAAAAATGTACAAAAGTTGCCCTACACAGGAAAATGATACGGAATGACATGCTGTGTGGAAGATGACATGTTCAGTGGACGAAAGAAAATCAGATGAAACTCAAAGAAGAAGTAGTTAGTAAGTAGCCTTCTTAGGTACATGCAGTACTCCTTTTTCTGTCAGCTTCTTCTTTCTCCTTAAGATGCTTTATAAAATACAAAGAAATTCAAGCCAGAATGCATTGCCCAGCGTGCTGTATATATATATATATATATATATATATATATATATACAGTGGAACCTCGGTTCACGAACATCTCGGTACACGTACAACTCGGTTTACGACCAAAAAGTTCGCCGAGCTTTTGTCTCGGTTCACGACCACACACTTGGTATACGAACAAGCCAGGTTCCCTTTCGGTTTGTACATGTTCAGTCTCTCCCTGTGCATTTCCTGTGCAGTGAGCAAGAGAGAGAGAGCGCGCGACACACACACGCACACACACAGGCAGATAGAGAGTGCCGTGCACACACAGGCAGCACGCAAGAGAGAGCCACGCACACACACAGGCAGCGGGAGAGACAGACGCACACACACACAGGAGCGAGAGAGAGGTGTGCACACACACAGGAGCGCAGAGAGACACACACACAGGCGCTCCAGGCTCGCAAAAGAGAGAGAGAGCGAGCAGGCGGGCGAGCGAGAGAGGGAGCACTGGACGCATATGGTAGAGAAGGCTTGTTTTTCTTTTCAGTTCTGTTTACAGCGATCGGTTCGTAGCCCGCATTGTTGCAAGGTTACTTTTCTTGGTGGTTTATTAAATTATGGATTTTTCAAATGTTCATTTTTTCCCCTGTGCTTAAAACTCATTGTTTTTAACGAGCGGTTCCTAGCACTATAGTGTGAACTATTGCAGTGTTGGTTTTCTCTGTTGTTCAAGGTTTTCTCAGTGTTATTCAATGTTTTTACATTTAGTTTACTATTACGCTGTGCATTCTATGGGTTGATTAACTATATTTGTGCTTAAGAATTAAAAAAAAAAATATATATATACATACAGTTCGTACTGTCTGGAACGGATTAATTGTATTTACATACAATCCTATGGGGGAAATTGCTTCAGTTCACGACCAAAGCGGTTTACGACCAGAGTTTTGGAACGAATTATGGTCGTGAACTGAGGTTCCACTGTATATAACATTTAAAGAATCAGGAGTTGCGGGGCGCAGTTTGGCAATAAAATACACACAGTCTTGTGGAGAACTGTGTAACTTTCGAGGTCAGACCAGGATATGCTGCTACACTTCGGTTCCCAAAGCTGAAACAGAGAACTGCCAGTAATGTGCATCAGCTTACTTCAAGCCCTATGTACAACACAAGCTGGAAGCGACAGCATGTCTTGGTAAGTTTAATTGCTTGCTCAGCTCAGTAAAAGAGACTCCCAAGGACTGAACATATACGAGGTGGACATTTTAGTGGGCCACTATACAACCTGCTCCAACCCCCCAAAAAATTAATGTTAATGCAGCACAGTTTCTGCCCTACCCCCACACTCCATTTGATTAATATGTTGTCATGTAAATGTAATAACACAAGGCAAGAAGAAGCAAGACGTCAACTAAACAGAGTACCATAAGTAATGTGGTTCCACTTCAGGCACTGGGACATTGTACATACTTTACAATATTACTTCTTTTCATGTGTTTTATTCTGTAAAATGTTTAAAATGTTCCATGTATTGTAAGTCTCATGTAAATATTCAGCCTATAAAAATCAATGTTGAATGTAATAAATCAAAGTAAGCCATATTTATATTGCTTTTGATCTAAACCCTCCAAAACTTCAAAACAGAACAAGATTACAAATCAAAGCATTTATGTTCAATTCTGATTGAAGCTATCTTAAAAAAAAGTTTCCTGTAAAATTGTATTTATTGCAGTGAAAATCAGCAAGGGCCAATGTCAGTTACAAGGAAAAGCAAAATCTGGTCTCTGGCATGAATGTTTTATTCAGGGCAATAGCATGTAGCATGTTCAAGAGTAAGAAGATCCAGTGAACTAATAATATTATACCTGGTAAAAAACAAATAATGGCCTATAGAAAAGTATGCAGTAGGGAACATAATACTTCTGAAATACCCAATTAACTGACATCAGCATATTTTTATTTTATATAAATATTACATATATTATATATATATATATTATATATATATTGTAATGGACGGCCGGGATACACCCAGGATGGTAGATGGTGTCTTTCCTGCAGCCTAGAGGTGCCCTGGATTCCCACAGGGCATCATGGAAGATGGAGTTTGGCTTCACAACCCTGCTGGGTATCGTGGGTGCCACCATATGATGCTGCAGGGAGAACGGGGGTTTTGTTGCCCATATAGCCCGGAAGTACTTCCAAGTCACGGGGACGGAAGAACAGAAGTACTTCCGGGCTGAAGAAAAATGTAATTCTCCGTCTGACTCAGAAGTGCTGACAAGTCACGTGAACAGAAGAGGAGAAGCACTTCCGGGTCAAGGACTATATAAAGGACTGGTGGAGACCCAGCAAGGAGCTGGAATTGGGAGGCAGTGTGACTGAGCTGCTGGGAAGAGGAAAGAAATTGTAGTATTGATTATTGATTTATTGTGTATTGTGGCAGTGGTGCTTTGAAGGCACATTTATCAAGGAAAAAAGAAATTAAAATATTTCCTGGTGCTTTTACCTGGTGTCTTGGACATTTGTTTAGTGGGTTTGAGAAGCGACAGTGCCCTCTAGTGTCACAATATATATATAAAAACATGGGACGACAATAGGCACCCACACATATATACATACAGTACATATACATTTCATCATACTTGTGCTTTGAATATTAGTATATGTATTACTTTGTTTAATAATGAGAGTACTTTGGAACATTTTAGAATGGTAGGAACAAATTTGTGTGGCCAATTAAAGTAATCTGCAAGTCTGTGTTGGAGAAAAACCAGAATGCCTTAACACATAAAGAATATGCATACTCTGCACAGAGTCGCTGGGCCCAAATTTCCAATTCATGACATTTCTAACACACATTTTGACTTTGCACAATGTATTGGTTCCAAAAAAATACTGAAGCCAAAAATGGATAATCTTGTATTGTTCACAAAATAAAAAGCAAAATGAATGCTTTCTCCCCATAAAAGTATTGACCAAACTGAACACTGACCGTACTGAACAGTGGTACCTTTATTCTAAATATTGTAACAACTTTAACCAAGTAAAATACAGATACATGAGTTTGGGATTGAAATCACTGGTGAGTGTTGGTGAAATGAGTTATGTAGCACTGAGCATTTTTGACCAACCCACCACTATGGCCCCACATCCAACTATTCCCCACAATTATGGCTGAGGGATACTTTTTTTTTTTTTTTTTTTAATTGCTTCCCAACCAGTCTCTAGTTTCAGTTTTACAGTCCAGAAGTATACTGCTCTTTCCAACTCTTTCTCTCCTCTAATATTTATGTGTGCTACTCCAACACACCACACTATTCTCGCTCATATTCTCACATGCCGTTCTACTCCTGCTGTGCCAAATTTGCAGTCTAGGAAATTCTTATTCTCTCAGTCAATAGTTTTCAGACACCTCCATGACATGCCCTCAGCCTTCATTCACCTTCTGTTCACTTCCTTTTTCTCTGACCACTACAGCTCACTGTGATGCTTCATTTACGTAAACCACCACTACTATAGAAATCACATTGCTCCACAGCTGTCCAGCCACATGGCCCTCTGCATTACCAGCCCGGTCATTACAACATATTTAATATCTTAAATATTTCAACATAAGAATGTTTCAAAGAAAACAGGCAAAATACAGTTGGAGATGGTACTAATTAAAACAGTGTCTGCATTGCATAGACTACATTGCATGGTAACTATATTTAGTTTGATGTTTTCCATCACAATGAGTAGGCTTGAAATAGTTTGTGTTTGTGTCACTACATCAAATAAGTGCAAAAAGCTTTCTTTGTGAAAATGTTGTTAACTCATGAAATAAATTAACCTTAACGTTTTATATATTTACTGTAAATACCATTTCACACCTGTCAAGTTCTAAGCCCCTCGAACACATCAGGATGAGCAAGGGATAAATTTTCTTTACACAGAGAACCATAGACACTTAGAATAAGCTATGACGTAGTGTGGTAGACAGTAGGACTTTAGGGACTTTCAAAACTAGACTTGATGCTTTTTTTAGAAGAATGAAGTGGATAAGACTGGTGAGCTTTTTTGGGCTAAATGGCCTGTTCTCATCTACATTGTTCTAATGCTGCCACACATTATGTTAGCATCTCATCTGCATCTGGGGCCTCATGCATAATGCGTGCATAGAATTCACACTAAAACATGGCATACGGACAAAAGTGGAAATGTGCGGATGCACAAAAAAATTCAGGTGCATAAGCCAACTTCCATGCACTTCTGCATGCTACGTAAATCCTGGTCAGCATGAAAAGCAACGCTCTTGCCCGCGCCTAACACCCCACCCTGACTCCTCCCAGAGTTTCACATATTTTAATATGCAAATCAATATAAATAGCCCTTTCCGTTCAATGTTCAGTTAAAAGACAATGGAAAAAGCACGTGAAAAAAAGAATTTCAGCGAATGCAAAGCTGATGCAAGGAAAAATGAACTATTTGTTGGCTAAAGAAGTGGTATAAATAACAAAAGGAAGTCGACCGAGTGATAGAGTGTGGAAATACTCGAAATTTCAAATTCAGAAAGTCACACAGTGCCCAAAATAAAAAAGGAAGTGGTCAGATATCAAAGTCGCCGTAAAAAGGTGAGTCGTTGCCCACCATCTGAGTTATACGGAAGCATATTAGGGTACAGAGAAATTAAAAAAAAAAACAGTGAAACAGTGAAAAAAAGGTCAAATGTCCACTTCAATCTCATCATTTATTTTGTCATTAGAGTAGAACGTCGTAAACTTAACCTTAAAATCAATGTTTAATTTACTAGAGTTTCTCAGACCACTTCGTAACTAGAGTGGCACATTAAATGCTTCGTTTCTATGTGTTCTTCTATGTACTCTGTGTGTGAAACACTACGTGCTTCTTAAATGGGCTTTCTATAACACCAACAGGACACAGAATATATTAAATTAATGATATTTAAGCTCTGTGATCAATGTAAATACTAAGATGTATACTTGATATCATTTTCATGATGACAGGAATTAAAGCATGTATAAAACATGGGGGCATGGTAGTGCAATGGTAGCGATGAGCTAGAGCCCTGTCCATAGATTGTTCTTGCCTCCTGCAAGATGCTTGCTGCGCTGTACGCGACCCTCAATTAAATAATTTATTGTAGCAGTACAGTCTCTTTCAAATGTACTATCCCCCAATTCCTGTCCTTCCTTTTCTTTCTCCAAGTAACCAATCGCCACACAATCAGCTTTGTAGTAAATGTCAAGCCATCTGTAAGCTTAGAATGCTGATTCTTCAAAACTTTTAAAGAACATTGAAATATCTTTATACAGTATTACGTTTAATTTTTCCATCCATCTGTTCATCCATGGTCACACCAGGCCCAGCAAGCATACAGTGTGAGGCATGGGGTGCCAGTTCATCGCTACCACTGAGCAACCATGCCCCCACATGTTTAATTATTAACAATATACATTATTTAAAATAAGTTACACATTTATCTGTATAATATACATTACATACTTTACTGCATTTCATATTAAAAATGATATCAAGAGCGCCAAGAAGATAGCGCTTGAAAATTTAAATTGACTTAGAAGTGATTCGTCATCATTTGTAAATACAGTGATCCCTCGCTATATCGCGCTTCGCCTTTCGCGGCTTCACTCCATCGCGGATTTTATATGTAAGCATATTTAAATATATATCGCGGATTTTTCGCTGCTCTGCGGGTTTCTGCGGACAATGGGTCTTTTAATTTCTGGTATATGCTTCCTCAGTTGGTTTGCCCAGTTGATTTCATACAAGGGACGCTATTGGCAGATGGCTGAGAAGCTACCCAACTTACTTTCTCTCTCTCTCTCTCTCTTGCGCTGATGTAGGGGGGTGTGAGCAGAGGGGCTGTTCGCACACCTAGACTATAGGGACGTTACTACCTTCTGTGTGCAGCTGCTTCCTGAAGGACATGCTGCACGGTGCTTCGCATACTTAAAAGCTCAAAGGGCACGTATTGATTTTTGACTTTATTTTTCTCTGGCTCTCTCTCTCTTCCTGCTCCTGACGGAGGGGGTGTGAGCTGCCGCCTTCAACAGCTTTGTACCGGCGGTGCTTCGCATACTTAAAAGCCAAACAGTCCTATTGATTTTTTTTTTTGACTGCTTGCTTTGTTCTCTATCTCTGTCCTGACGCGCACTCCTTTGAAAAGGAAGATATGTTTGCATTCTTTTAATTGTGAGACAGAACTGTCATCTCTGTCTTGTCATGGAGCACAGTTTAAACTTTTGAAAAAGAGACAAATGTTTGATTGCAGTGTTTGAATAACGTTCCTGTCTCTCTACAACCTCCTGTGTTTCGGCGCAAATCTGTGACCCAAGCATGACAATATAAAAATAACCATATAAACATATGGTTTCTACTTCGCGGATTTTCTTATTTCGCGGGTGGCTCTGGAACGCAACCCCCGCGATGGAGGAGGGATTACTGTATGCGCTTTCTTCTATTGAATTTAATTGAATTCCTTTATTGTTATTGTATGGTACAATGAGATTCAATATGCAAATTCTCCATAAACTTATTTTCCTATAAAATAGTAAAATAACAGTAATAATAATAATCATAATACGATAAAAAACAATGAAAAATATACAATATGAAAGCATGTACATACAGTATAGTGCAGATAGTGAAATGGTTCATAAAGTGACTCAGGTTGTGCAATATTACGGCAGTGCAAGTTTTCAGTGAGGTAATTATACTTATAAGTACAAACAGTTCTACTGGGAGCACTTGATGGAATGATTGAGTGCGTTTAGAGCTCTTGGGATGAAACTGTTTCTGAACCGTGAGGTCCCTAAAGGAAAGGCTCTAAAGCGTTTGCCATATGGAAGAAGTTCAAATAGACTGTGCGCATGGCTGAGGTAGCGTGTGCTAGATGCTGTATCCCAATAATCCTCTTTCCAATCAGCTGCTGTAGAGCTGTGATTCCATACTCAGATGCAGTGAGTTAAAATACTCTGAGTGGTGCACTGACAGTAACAACATGAAAGCAGCTATGGTATTTGGAATAGTTTGGCCATTCCGTGGGCCATTATACTGTTACAGGTTGATTACAATCAGATGCCTTAAACTAATAAACGATATGCGGTTAATTTCAGTGTATTTGATAAGGCCGCATCAGGGATGTGAATCTAAACGATAAAGGGAAAAACACAGAAACAGTAGCACTGTTTTGGTACTGGGTGACACCAGTTTGCAGAAAACCAAGCCGGAAATGGTTTGAGTTGGTGTGAGAATGTGCATGGCTTTATGCCAAGTTTAGTTTTTACACATCGTGATGTGAGTGTGGAAACAGGCGTACGCACCATTTATATATGAGGCTGTGGGTTTGTTTTTTTAGGCCACAGAGCTTATTTTTCAATAAAGATATCAAAAATCAATTTCAGTAACATTCTTTGAATGTTTGAATAATGCTGGTATAGTGCCATCTTAAAAATCGGGAAGTTTCTTCATATCACTCCAAGGTCTGATTTTGATCAGATTATTTTTCCTTACAGATTGAGGCAAATTACTGTCAATTTATCTTCCTTTACATCTTCTGTAATAATTCTTTACTTTTATTTACTTAGCAGATGTTTTTATCAAAAGTAAATTATAATATAATCAAGTAAACATCAGTCTAGGGGACAGTTTAGGAACAAGTGTTACAGGACAATGTGATGTATGGTTAATATAATGCTTAACAATGAATACTCTGTATAAATTGAGTGTTACTACTGTATTTTGAGAGCAGACCCATAAATAAACAAGAAACATGTTTTAAGAAGAGTGAGTAGTAAAGACTTTTGTTGTCTGAAGTAACGATGTGGACCTGTGAGTTATTAAAAAATGTTTTATGCTACCCAGACAAAGCAATCACAGACAAGATAACAAAACTGATCATCATAAGTGAAGAGCTCAGAACATAATGCAAGGTAGTTATGTTTTTGTAACCAATGAAGTGTAACAGCCAATATCAATCACACAAGAATTCACCAAACATCATACTGCTTGAAACAGGGTACATGTTATGTTGTCTTCAGCAATAATGCATGTCACCTTCTACTGATTATGACACTCTGGAAGCCTTACTTTCCATCTGCACCTTACTTAAATGTGATATTCTACCTTTAAAATGACTATTGTCTCATCCAGAAATTCCATCTATTAGCAACAGCACTACAGGTTTTTGCATCATTTGTATGTTACCCCCATAGAAATTATGGCACAAGCTTAAGAAATGCCCCATCCACTTTTCTACATGTCTTCTGATCTATTGCCTTAAATTTCCACAGTTCAAAAATGAAAACTTGGGACTGTATCCTTGCTCTCTTAGAATATTACAAGTGGGGTTAATTATCCTCTGTTGCTCCATATTCTGGCCCTGGTCTCCTTAGGCATTTGCATTTATTTATTATCTCTCTCATTTTGTAATAACCATTTCAATATTCAGCCTTTTTGTGCATTGCTGGGGTGGGTGTACTGATGGTGGTGAATATTTTTCTGATTCATTAAATATAATTTTTGTTAAAAAATTATGACAGTTTATTAACCTTTTGTTTTAAACAATTTGTATTCAATAAGAAAATTAATCCTAAAAAACAAAATGGGATATGTAATTGTAATCTTACCCTAGCTATATGGTCTGCAAGCTGCAGGCGGCCATCAAGCTCCCTTCGGATCTGTGCTGCTTGTTCATCTGCATTGTCTAACTGAAAAGAGAAAAAAAGTATTATTAGCACAGCTAATATTTATATTTTTTAATAGTATACTAAATTTACAAAACAATGCAAAGAATATATATATCTCAACATCAAATTAATTTTTAATATACAGTGATCCCTCCTCCATCGCGGGGGTTGCGTTCCAGAACCTCCTGCAAAAGGTGAAAATCTGCGAAGTAAAAACCATTTGTTTATATGGTTATTGTTATATTGTCACGCTTGGGTCACAGATTTGCACAGAAACACAGGAGGTTGTAGAGAGACAGGAACTTTATTCAAACACTGCAAACAAACACTTGTCTCTTTTTCAAAAGTTTAAACGTGCTCCATGACAAGACAGAGATGACAGTTCCGTCTCATAATTAAAAGAATGCAAACATATCTCCCTCTTCAAAGGACTGCACGTCAGGAGCAGAGAATGTCAGAGAGAGAGAGAGAGAGTGAGAGAGAAAAGCAAACAATCAAAAATCAATAGGCGTTGTTTGGGCTTTTAAGTATGAATGTCAGAGAGAGAGAGAGAGAGAAAGAAAAGCAAACAATCAAAAACCGATTGGTGTTGTTCGAGCTTTTAAGTATGTAAAGCACCTTGCGGGAAGCATATTGCTTGACAACACAGCCGCAAGTAAGCCCAGCAAGGAAGGGAGCAATGTGAAGGTAGTCTTTCAGCATTTTTAGACGAGTGTCTGTATCCTCTAGGGGTGCGAACAGCCCCCCTGCTCAAACTCCCTCCGTCAGGAGCAGAGAATGTCAGAGCAAGAGAGAGAGAGAGAAAAGCAAACAATCAAAAATCAATAGGTACTGTTTGGGCTTTTAAGTATGCGAAGCACTGTGCGGGAAGCATATCACGCAACAAAGCAGCCACAAGTAAGCCCAGCAAGGAAGGGAGCAATGTGGAGGTAGTCTTTCAGCGTTTTTTGAGGAGCGTCCGTTTCCACTAGAGGTGAGAACAGCCCCCCTGCTCACAATATATTTGAGGAGTTTTATTTAATACATAATACGTGCTCTGATTGGGAAGCTTCTCAGCCATCTGCCAGTAGCGTCCCTTGTATGAAATCAACTGGGCAAACCAACTGAGGAAACATGTACCAGAAATTAAAAGACCCATTGTCCACTGAAACCCATGAACCAGCGAAAAATCCGCGATATATATTTAAATATGCTTACATATAAAATCCGCGATAGAGTGAAGCCGCGAAAGTCGAAGTGCGATATAGCGAGGGATTACTGTAATCACATGTAAAAGTGAAAGGATAGAATTAATAAAATTTTTTGAAGTATATTAAAAATTAGGCAGTAAAAGGGATTCTAGTCATATATCCATTAGCCCAGAAGAAACTTGTAGACCAGGATTATAATTAGGGAGAGAGATATGGGCAGATCTCATTCCAGTAACAAAACACTCAAAGACAGTGGATAGGATGCCAAAACAAACATGGATACAAATGCTTGTAGTGTAATAGAGGGCCACTAAATACTGTGTTTCCCCAAAAATCTTCTTCTGGAATATCATCATAACTCTCCACATTCAAACCCTGAATTCCAGCTTGAATTTCTTGCTACTCTAGCCGCTTTTATGATCCTCCAGGATCGATGTGCGTACTTCGATGTTTGATGAATGGTTCGATGTGGTGAAGCAAACTGCCGACATACAAATTTAGTCATGTTGCTTTTATATTCAAGTGTTGCATATTCCCCAACATAATGACAGGATACATTTTAAAAGTCTCACATACCATCTTCTGTGCGGTCTTTTTTTTTTTTTGCACCTTCACAATAGCAATAGAATAGAATGTATGGTGGTGTATTTGAGCCATAGAGAAAAAAAATGAAGGACATAATGAAAATGTCTATTTTGTGATTAAAGTGGAAATTTTGGCTTTAAACTCAAAATGTCCACTTTGACCTTGTAGTTTATTTTATCATTAAAGTAGACCGTCATAAATGTCATCTTAAAACTGACCCAGTTGTTAATCGCTGGGGCTTCCTCCTGACCTGACAGCAGCGGCAAGCAGCAATAGATCGCCACACAGAACACATTAAATTTATAATATTCCAGTTCTCTGCACATTTAGAATTCTTAGATTTATACTTGATATCACTTTCATGATGAAATGCATTAAAATATGTGTCACATTTTACAGATAAATCATTAACTTTGTTTAAATAATGAATACTGTTAATAGTTACACATGTTGGGGCGGCACAGAGGCAGAGTGGTAGTGCTGCTGTCTTGCAGGGAGTCATGTCCCTTGTGATCCCTGCCTGGAGTTTGCTTGTTTTCCTGGTGGGTTTCCACAGTGTGCTCAGTTTTCCATCCAAAGACATGAAGGTTTGGGGATTTGGTGATGGTAAAATTACGTTAGTGTATGTGTGTGTGTTTTCACTCTGCGATGAGCTGATGCTCTGTCCAAGGATTTTGTTTCTGTCTTGCGCCGATGCTGCTGGAAAAGGCACATCCCCGGATTGATGGATGTAATCATTAAATGTCCTATTCAGAGATATTGTGGCAAGGTGTCCTCAGAATTTAATGGATGTTTTGGGCACACACATCACATCACGTGAAGTATAAACCTGGCCTTAGGCGCCTTACTTTTCAGCTGACGATCTTGACCAGGGTTTATTTTTCGGGTAGGGCTTATATTACAGAGCAGACGGAAAATCATGCTAGGGCTTATTTCCAGAGTATGTCCTATTTTCGGGGAAATACAGTAACATGAGTTCATATGCTTTATATTATAGGAGGGACAGGAGCCCAAACACTATCTAAATGGTATCTTGTCCAAAACTGACCTGGGGCCAAATGTTTATCAAATACAAATTTATATAGAATTCTCACTGAAGATGAAACTAAGCAAACTTTCATGCAAACAAAACAGGCTAAAGTCATAATAATTATAATAATAATAGTAATAATAATGGCTATGCAAAGAAAATAATGTGCACTGAAATTTTGAAAATGGCTCTCACCTAATTATAACAGTTTCAAGCAATTTTAATACTAACAAAAATCAGGCCATTTTATAAGAAAATGTAATTAACACATGAGACTGATGAGGGGTAATATAAATAAATGACACATTATATATTTTATTCCTAGAGTTTACATATATACAGTTGCTTGTATTACTGAAGCCTAAGGGCTTAACTTAAGAACAGCTATGTCAATATCACTAGAGAAGCAATACAAAGACCAAAAAAAAAACCTTCAAAATATTGGAAATTCAACCCCCATGGACAAACATTGGATTTCCATCTGATTTACACAGCCTGGCCTGTTCAATAATATGTTGTTTATGAGTAATAAACTAAAATCATTGCCCTTAAGCGACACAGGCAAAGAAACTGAGTGATGAATGCACTTGCTACACAGGCTGATAAAGAAATTTCAGATTATCCGATCACACACCTACATGCTGTACAGTTAGAGCTATGGCTGTGCCAGCATGCATCTACCAAAGGACAAACAAATATGTGATTTTTCTTCTCCACAACTCAAGTAAAAGAAAGTCTGAAAAACGAAGCATTTTAGGTTGTGATTGTATATCTCTCATAAAGGTTCAGCAGCCAAAATAAATGAGTGCGTGGGTGTTTTTTTATATATTGTATAGTATATATAGTAAAGAATTAAATAAGATATTATTGTAATTTTGCATGTTTAGGCAACAACCTCCCTATATCAACCCCACCACCAGGCTGAGTTTTATGAATCTGAGAATTAGATTATATCATAAAGCTGAAAAAATAATGATTTTCAAATTTTTAATTTTAAAAAAGTCAGTAAGAAGAACATCTGTCATTAGCTTATGAAAATGAGATAATTCACACCTATTTGTTGCTTTTAGTCAGCTGAACCATAGTTTCACCAGGACTTTTTTAAATAATGTTCAATATCATTCAATTAGTTTTAAAGGAGTAAAACTTAAAACTAATGAACTGGAATCTGCAGCCATATGGTTGAGGGAACTATAGCATACAATGACAATAGGCATGGGCGACTTGACATTTAAACTACGCTCTCTGAAACATTTTCTTCAGACCATCAGCAGACTAATGAAATTATCCAAACCAAAAACAAAACTTATCAATAAAGACAAATTCACACCACCGTGGTATCCAGTTTAGTCTATCTCCATACTGGCCAAGTCTTTGTTGTTTGTGCCAAGGTGTCAGATGAAGAAATCTCTCCTATTTGAGGGAATACAGGCTAAATTGTTGCAGATTATTGGCTAACTAGTCATTTAGCCCGTTACAATAACGGGCGCTAGAACAGTAGTGCATAAACATTAGTAGGAACAGTCTATATTAAATGGCAAGGGACTTTGACCTAATTCTTTTTGTTGGTCGTATTTTTCTTTCTTTCAGCCTTTCTTTTTTTGATGTTTACTTGCTGAGCTGACCGTTCTTCGAGGGCTGCCGCTGTGTATTGTGTGTCTTTAATTTTCTGTGACAGTAATACTGTCTTGTACGGCTCTATTCAATAAGGGTGCGTAGATAATTTAGTTCAAATGGCTCTGGAATATGTGAAGAGCAACAGGTGCAGATCTTTATTTACGCGCGCCTTTATTCGCTGCGCCCAATTGAGGTCGTCCTTTTGAGGCTCGCCTTTTTGTGCGCGCCCTTATTGAAGGATGCCTGTGCGCGTCCATATTGAAGGATACCGTCTTGTACGTCCGCTGGCTTGTACGTCCGTAATATACGTCCGTACTATACCTTTCATTTTCTCTGGCGGTAATACAGGCGTGCACGTCAGTAATATGCCTTTAATCTCCTCTGACAGTAATACTGGCTTGTATGTGGCTGTAATATGCGTCACTGTATTGTGTACCTTTAATTTCCTCTCGCAGTAATACTGGTTTGTATTTCCATAAAACGCCTCTAACTTTCTCTGACAGCAATATCGCGCATAGCACCATGCCACGTGCATGCGCACTTCACCAGAAGACACCCACACACGGACACCTGGACGCACATAGGGATTTTATATATATATATATATATATATATATATATATATATATATAGATAAGATGTCTTAATATTTGGGCAGAAATGATTTTGTCTTGTTTTTCTCACCAAAGTGGAGGTATTCCACTCCATTCACTCAGCAACATCACTGATAAATGTGCCACATTAACACATGATGATAATTCAACCCCTCTCAGACTCTGAAAGATGCTGAAAGAGTAGTCTTGCCCAACAGAGTTCATAACACAGGACATTTAGGCATGCACCAAGACCAACTCTTAAAGGGTCAAGCAAGAAATGCCAATCAGCCTAACCTGCATGTTATTGGAACGCAGGAGGGAACCGGAGAACTGAAACAAAACTAAAACAAAAATGAGGGGGAACATCAGTCATAATGGCACCAATAAAATTTCTCCTGTCTGGTTCTAAACAATATTAAAATGCTGCAGCATCTCCCTCTAAACTTTTTACATTAGTCAACACAGACTGTGATTTCATAACATTTTTCTCAATAAATACTACCATCTTTTTAATGAAATATACTGTAGGTCTCAATGTGAAAAAATTCATTTAGCTACAAAAATGTGACACTAAAAACACTCATTGCCCAAGTCCCTCTTTTTCTTGGAAAAGGGCTGTGGTGTGTGAATGTTAGAGAGAAGCAGGCTGAAAGTGTGTAGGAGGTCATACTTTCAGCTTATCCACATATTTTTCAAGAAAAACAGTTGGAGGAAGACTGATGGGCCTAACCCCAACATTTCATGTCATGTCATCATACAATTTAGAGTTCTGTCTATACAAACCCCCTAATCACTACAACTCTTATAATGGCCTAGCACCACTTTCGGTTAAGTTTAGCTTTTATATCAATTCAGATTTTCCTTGGTGAAACTGCAAAATGAAAAATGTACTGGATAACTGAAAAGGACTATTAAGTTAAGATTGTTACTTATTTTATGAAGACAGAAGAGAAGAGCATAATTTTTGTGTGTGTGCTACTAGATTTTAAGACTTATTATTTTCATTACTATGACTTATACTTCATTTAATTTTCAAATACAATTTAGAATTTTCAAAAATTTAAAATTAAAATTAAGAAAATCCAACAATAACTGCCTGCTATTTTCAATATATCCCTTAATTTTCAGAAATCTTAAAATAGACAGGTTTTATTGAAAACTACTAGAAATTGTCATGGAAAGTTATGTACCTGTGATGTTTCAAATTTAATTGATATCTTAAAATAGACAGAAAGCAATTTTCAGGTATCCTGAAGTGCTCCGCAAGATGCGTTACCTTGAGGTTCTCTCTTAGATATCTCTAATTGAGTTTTGTATATTTTAATACTTACTTCAGATCTCTCAAAACTGAACACAAATAACATTTTAGCTATTAATTATTGAATAGTCATTTAAATATTTCAAATAAATATATTTTCAAACTCACTTAGTCCAATTCAGGGGCACTGTGCACAAGGCAGGACATGACCAGGACATCAGTCCAATGCAGGTCTATTTAAAATGCTGTAAATCCCCCCAGTAAGCGATTAAGATCTTTCAAAATGAAATGTAGGTTGTTTTGAGGGTTTGTGAAGTTTACCCTAAATGCTTTAAAATTCACTTCAGATTTATTTTTTAAGCAGCAATAAAGTTTTTTACAAACAAGACAGCATCACGGTAATGTTTTCTTTCAACCCAGATAATGTTGCCATCTTACTTATCAAGCCCCTAAATCAAAAGGAAGAGTTTTAATTATATAAAACAGCAACATTTCTTAATGATACAAAGCAAATTATAATATGAGATAACAGTGCATTTATTAGAATCCGCTTACAACCAGGAATAATTAATGCAAGGTTACCAGGAATGTGTAACACATTATAACTCAAAGGAAGGTTAGGAAAAGTAAAGTGATTATCCTTATTTTGACTATAATTTAAAAGACAGAGAACATACAATTAAGTGTTCCTGCTGTTTCACTAAAGAAGGTTTGGCTTTTCAATTCCATAGGCTAACAAAAACTTCCATTTGTCTCTGAACAAAAAAAGTGTTCCATCATATTCAAGTTTCATTTTAACATTTATTATCCTCTAGAAATACACATTGAGACCTTTAAGCCCATGATAAAGAAATACGTTTTTTTAAAATACATAGTTGCATAAAGAAATGATGCACATAGACCAGTATGCAGATTGATCTATTTTGCCATTTAAAAATTATCTCAGCTTAATAAAAAATAAACTCTGTTTGAGTTAATAACATACTCTTGCTTCAGAACACCTACAGTAGTCCTAGATTGTATTAAGACTAACTCTAGACCTCTTTGACAGCAACAGATATCTTTAAGAATGTCAAGTTATGCCAGATGAACTACAATAGGAATAATTAGGATTCAGCATATTCTTGGGCTACGTCCACACTATCAAAAAAAAAACAAAAAAAAAAAACAATTGCTATCAACACTAGCATTTTCACATTGTTTACAAGTGTATTTACGTCCACACTGAAAGTCAGAAAATGTATAGGTCATAGCTGTTTGCCTGCACTAGACATGTGCGAATCAGGGAACAAATCCTTGAAGGGATTATAACACTGCATATGCATATAAGTAAGCAACACAACAAGCACCCTGGAAAGCAACTCCTCGGTGTGCACCATGTTGGAATATAGTTTTCTTCTTTGAAGGGTGATCAATCATGAAATAAGACATTGTAATGAGCAAGACCCAATCCTAGTTGGCTTTTTCAGAAATATATGTTTTGGAGAGCATTTTCAAAAGTTTTCATTTTAAGGGGAAAGAAAAATAAGCACTGATCTTAGAAGGACAAATTTGGAGCCTTTCGTGTCTGTTTAAAGGCAGCACTGCAATCAATGAAGCTGAGAAAGTTTAATATTAAAAGTCTTGGATGGATGTATCATTAATATACAGTATGTGTTGAACTTTTGGCATCTCTCAAGTGCAGGTGTGAAGTTAGAAAATAAGTATGGAATCAGGCTAGCCACAATCTTTCTCAAATTGAACAGTCTCCATCCTCAACGTTTTTGTTAATTACTAGGATGCCAACATTATTTCTGCAATTCCTATCTTCTAATTCTGCAAGTTTAGTACTTATCATGACAGTCAATTGATTTGGTCTACATTTGAAATTCAAAAATAAAATTCCTTTTTGGTTTGGCTTTAATTTCTTTTATCACTTCAGACTGGGATCCATGCAATCCAGACACCATCATAGATTCCACACAGCAAATGGAAGATTTTTTTTCATATTTGTAATCTGATTAGGACAGCAGAGATTCTAATAATCAGGAGAATTTTAGAGAACCTAGAGAGCTACCTCAGCTCTTGTCTTTCTGCAACCAGAGGTCATGTTGGCTAGTTTTGCAATTTTCATTACACATTAATTTGTGCCATTTTATGGCATTTGCTTACAATGAGTAAAAGTGTTCTGTTGCAGTAAGACAAATGTTTTCAACCTTTCTACAGAGTAAGGATCACATTTATTTCTATAAGGCAATACGATACATAAAACATAATACTGTACCGCATTTGTTTGCCTCCCTCTTTAAGAAAACGAGACAGCCCAGAATAAATTGGTAAACAAACAAATAAATCTTCTTTTTCATGCTGTATATGAACATCTTTCTTATAAGCAGCACAAAAATTCTTTTTTCCCATTCCAGATTTAATTTTGTTGTCATTTCCATCTTCTCTGCAACTACCTGCCTGGAAATGGTATTGAGAATAAAATAACAAATATTGAAAAAAAGAGTTTAAACAAATCCTGGTCATCAGCCAATATGCAGGTGCTTAGTTTCCCCTTTCCATTACAAAGACATGACTGATAGGGTTGTTATGATTAAGGTGTGTAACTCATGTTTGGATGTGTCCTGCAATTGCTGACACAACAGGGTCTAGCTTCTCACAAATGAAGTAGATAAGAATGATTAAAGACTGCATCTCTTTGGCCGCTATTTCAAGTGTCATGGCTGGAATTTCAGGGCCTTGAACATTTTTCTAAAATAATAAATATTAAAACAAGTAAACTTTATGGTTTTATTGGTGTGACATTTTCTGTCAGCCCAACTCTGTATTTCTTTGAAACTGTAAGTTAATATTTCAACAAGATAACAGAAATAAGAAAATCGAAGAAATATTGCTTTCAATGCATAGTATATTATTCAAACAAAAAGTTGTCAGAATACATTAGTTTTACAGATTAGAATGTAAACAAAATGGATTTTGTAACTTATTTAATAAAAAAGTAAAAGTAATTGCACTGTACTTAAATCAACCCTATTATAGGTTGATTAGAGTCAGATGATTGAACACACCCAAAACTTGATTACAGTCAGCCTTGCTCAATATAAGCCTTCCTTATTTCTGCCATTACCATCCCAGCAGTGGTTAGTCTTGCCAGAATTACTCCAAGAGTGTGGTATAAAATCTTCCAAGAAGGAACACAATATCCTAAAAACAAGTAAAGGCCTAAAAGCTGACACCACAAAGAGAAAGACACTGAACAAAAATGGGCTTCAAAAGAGAGTACAAAAGATAGAAAAAATGCTAACCATGAAGAACATGTCTCTTATTTGCCAGAAAGTCTTTTGAAAGAATCTTCTATGGAAATGTGGAACCATCAGGATGACATACAGTAGGTCCCAAAACAAAGAATTGCACAGTAAGAATATCATAACAAGAGTAAAACATGGTGATAGTAGTGTGACAGAGTGAGGTTTCTTTGCTGCCTTGATTCCTGGGCGACATGCCACACGTGAAGAAACAATAAATTCTTCTCTGTATCAGAAAAATCCTAAAAAGAATGCCCTGTAATAAGTCTGTCTATTGGAACTGAAACATAGTTGCTTCAAACTGCAAGCCAAAGATGCAAAACACAACAGCAAATCCACATAATAATGTCTGAGAAGACACAAACTTAAAATTCTGGACTGGTCTATTCAAAGTCCAAACCTAAACAAACTGAGATACAGTGCCAGAACATATAAAAAGAAATTAATTCTCAAAAACCTATCAATGTGCTTGCAAGAAAGAATATCTAAAATTCCTCTGCAGTGATGTAAAAGCCTTATCCTGACCGATAGGTTGAAGGTTTGGTTATAGTCAACGCAATTAAAAGTAGTGCAATTAGTCATTAACTGGTGGAGACTGGGGTTGAGTAATATTGTTCATTTAATAAAGGGCAGAATTAAACAGAAAAAAAGATGCTATTTGTTTTCCCAGATGGTCTTTACCTGATACTAGATTTTAGTTGAAGGCCTGTTAATAGCAACACTGAAGAGTATGTTCCAAGTTGGGTGTCTTTTTAACCAATTCAAATAAAAACACAAGGTGGAGAAAACTGTGCACCTTATTTAAAAATGTATGCCGAAGGGTAGAGATGTAAGCACACCTCAATTTTCGACACCATCACACCCAGCAATTTCCCCCCATTTATTTTTCCTGTAGTTAAATTCAACTGTAAAAGAAATAAGGAAACTACCCATTTAACCCCTTGTTGCCTAACTTTATTTACAATTATATAAAAAAGAAATACTTTTGAGTTTTTGCTGTCAAGCAGATGCTAAATTAAGGAGAAGGGTCTAGCTGCAGCCTGCAATACCTATGACATAGGTCAGGTAATGCCCACGTCAGTCACAAAACGCCCTTTGACTGAGATAACCCTCCTACAACCCTAATCTTAACCATAGGGTAACGGGCCCCTAATGTTAACCATAGTCTAATGCAATGGGTGTTATGTGACTGACGTTGAGGGTGTTTGTGATGTTGGGGCGTTACATAGCTGACCTCTTAGGTATTGTGGTCTGCAATTACACTCTGTTGAAATTAAGTGGAGATTGTTCATTTGAATATAGTACACAAGCAAACAATAAGATGGTACATATTTTTATCTTAGCACAACTTATCTCAAATTTGGACAATTTCTTGAAATTAATAGTCAAATTAATAGCCACACCAACCCTTTGCTTCCATCAGGTGGATCCAGTTTCCACCACGACTGCTAGATGGCATGACCAGAGCTTCGAATACGATCCTTGGTACGTATCAAATACGCATCAACTGGCATTGGCGGAATACATACACCATCTCGGCTGCATTCAGGCTAGAAGCGGTTTGAAGCAATTTCGCGACAATCGTCTACAAGGGGTTAAAGCAGATCTTAATAATACTGAAATTAACTAAAAACTGCAAATGTAATGGATATTTAAAAGACACAGTCTACAGACATGAAAGCCATGTTAATTTTTATTGTGGATAGCCAAAAGATACCCATTCTAACCTGTTTCTCAGAACAACACCATCTGGATAAAGAGGCAAAGCAACTGTGTTAACAATCAGTTTCAAAAGATATTACAATACATTAAGAGAAAAAATGAAAATATCTGTCTGGTAATTTATATTTATTGTGGCAAAATCATACTAGAGAACAGATGGCAGGAGAGGTTTCAAACTTTTCTGGCTACAGATCAGAACAGAATAAAAATGTAAATCCACTTGCTGAAAAGTGAAAACAAAGCATACACAGAGCTCTGGAGTTTTCACCAGATTTGTATGAGACATGCCTACTGGATACCTTTTTCTTTGTACAAGTTTTATGTTGCTTGCTTGAAATGCAACATAGGCTGCTAATGGTATTGTTTTCACGAAGGAGAAAGCATGTAATCACTACACTGATCTTCTTGTCTTCACATCACTCCAGGGAACAAACAACTTCAACCTGTTTTTGGACTGATGAGTAGTGACACAGGTTTGTTTATCAGATTAGGTGACACATTATCTTTTTTGGGACCATGATGCATCAAGAAAGAAAACTGGTCTGAAACAGATGGTTGGATTCATTTTCTGAGATGTCAACTGTGACCATCAACTGACTTCTTACCAGTTCTGATGAATACAGTAAAATGTCTAGGACCTTCAAAGAGGCATGCCTCAACCTTATCAACTTATAAGGTCTACTCTCCAAAATCTCCAAATAACTAGCACATAGCAAAGCATCTGCTCTTCACTAGAAGATTAGCTGTGTGCCAAAAATACAACCCAAAAATAATGTGAAATTTACCTGTGCAACATGACTATATCTCACATTAAGATGGACAGTACAGAAAAAGTACTTTGTAGTTTAACCTCCTTAGTATTACTTTTTTTCTCAAAAAAACGTAAAAAGTATTGCATTTTTTGGCTTGAAAAATGACATTTTTATTAAATCTCATCTTCTACTGTAAAAGGTGCAAAACACAAGTATAAAGTCAGAAGTGTATGAAGTATAATAATAATACAAATAATGATAATAATGATGAACAATAATAATATGAACAGCACATTGCATATGTGCAATTGATGCAAGTGTCACTTACGGATTCCTAGAATCACTTTTGGTTTCTCTGACCATTTCAATTTCATTGCCTAAAGACAGATTCACTTTGTCATCACTGCTGATGAGAGGCATTTCTTATGAGAAGCCATTATGAGGCTAGGAGAAGACACATCTACACTGTTGCCCAGGTTGCTCAGGCCTGACGTTTACGCAAGATATGCCTATACTGTTGCCCGAGTACGGCTCAGTACTAACACTGTTCATCTTTCAGATGATGAGTCTATACAGTTGCCTGAGTGACACTCTGGACTAATGTTTTAGTAATGTTTTTACAGTCTGAGTGATGCTCAGGTCTAACACTAATGGGCTTAAGAAGTCATACTGTACATGAGGCAAGGAGTCACCGCACAAAATATCATCTCAAGTTAGGGGGAGAATCAAAGATACTGAAACATCCACCAGACTGAGAACAACAAATCTGATAACAATCAATCTTGATTTAAGACAAAATTTTGTGATCTTAAAAAAATTTGCATCTACTAAAATTTACCATAGGAGTTGGGTGTTTTAACGTGTTAGCTGTTATGGATGCAATACAATTTACCATAATTCTTTAACACAACCCAAATCAAAGAAGGCAGATCTGATTGAAAAATTACAGATATCAGAATAAAGGCCGGAGAGTGCTTTAATTGGCAAAAAATATTCGTGGGAACTCACCTTTAATATAAGAACTCTAATATACAATGATGTTGTGAGATGACACAATTGACTTTAATTACAATTAAAAAAACAGCTTTTATAAATGATCATAAACACAGAATCCTAGGCACCTGTTTTGTATTTATGCAACTCTCAATAAAGGCTTAGATGTTTTTAAAAATGTATCATTTAGTCCTGTTTTTCACATTGCCCCTATCCATCAGTTATAATCAGTAAATCGTGAGGTCTTACTAGCGCAGTTTTTAAGGGGGTAAGGAAATTTTTCAGAATTGATGCAATTAAACAAATTAAACTTCCTACCCAATTTTCCTGTAGAATAAGTGAATTAATTTCAACAAATTCAGTCCAGAGAGATCAGAGTTCTTTCATGTAGACTGACACACATAACAATTATACTACATGCTTTTTGCATCACATGTGAAGACACTTAAAAAAAGCCTGAAAGATTTTGTGGAAATGTTCAATACATTTTAAATGAATCAGGTTTCCAGGGCTGCCAGTTTGGTGATTTTATGGCTAGCCTTTGAGAATCAAACAGGAAAAAATTATTTTTCTAAGATAAAACTCTCTTAGATCATACTTTGTTATTTAGATGCCATGACAACACTGCTATGCAGCCCCATGTGTCTGTTGAAGCTAAGTAGGCTCCACGAAAGGCCCAGCTTGGTACTTTAGGCTTTCATCTAATCCTCTTGATAAATGTCACTAGGCTAAACACATACAATAAATTGTCCCATTGGCACTGCCTTTGTGCACACTTTGCATGTCCTGAACAAATCAATTTCTTATATTAGCTATTACTGAGATATCCATCAAATGAGAAGGAGAAGAACTGAAAAATTGAGAATAATAATAATAATACATTTTATTTATAAAATCAAATTAATTATCAGGTTGGCCATTTTTTACCCTGTCTATGAAGTCCCTGTTTGCCACTCATGTAGTAATCATTACAGATTTATCAAATGATGGGATTTTTAAACCAATTTCTTTCTAAAACAGACTAATCCATATTTTCCATTAATAATATCCCATCCTTGCTGACTTTGTTAGTTTTAAGTATTAAGCTGGTAGTAAAATATTTGAAAATAAAATGTGCAAAATCTGTAAAGAGCGATCACGTCCAACTGAAAAATCTTGAATAGAAAATTAATTTATGGTTACTACATTTTCCCCTGCAATTCTATGAAATATAGGATTTGTACTTTGTAATAGCCTATTTATTGTATGCATTTTATGGCAAGTCTTTTAATCTTCCTTTAATCTTTAACTGCAGTACTATAAATTAAATAGACTATAGGACCTGGAGAAACAAGTTATAAGTTGTGAATGTTATTTGTTTATAGATATGGGTAGGTTTAGGTGGTTTATTTGTCTTTCAATTCATTAACATACCATTTCATTTTGAGGTGGGTGGTTAGGGTTGACTGAAGTGTACTTATTTATTTAAATTTCTTCCAATTCAATGTTTATTTATTTTGTAATATATGTATATAAATATATATATATTTTATTTGTCATATTGACAAATAAAAATTGGATAAAACATGTACAACCATATTGTAACGGTGAATGGACTTCCCCACTCGGCGTGCCCATGGTAGGAGCAGAAAAGAAGCATTTAAACTGCAACCTGTCAGAGATAGGACGAAATAAGCAGCAAAAGCAGAGGAGGAGCCTAGGGAAACGAGAAGAATAAGCAGCTGAGGAGTGTGGGAGATTCTAGAGGATAGTGGAGACAGAATAATGAGAGACAGGTAAAAAACAGTGCTAGCTAGAACAGTGAGCAAGGCTGTAGGCGCTAATGATTTTTTGTTTTGATGGTGTGCCTGAGACCTTAACATCGGGCTGACGAGAGGGAAACCACAGTGGGGACTGCATTGCACAATTAATGTAAAGTTCTCCGGCCTCCATGAAAGCTACCTGGTGTCCAGTGTGTTTCCTTCAAAGGGTTGCTACAATATTATAGTCAGGAAAAATATTAACAAAAATAATGTAACTGATTTGGCTTTCCTTGAGAAGTTATTCTAATGGTAACTGCCAGGATTGTGTTAAATTCACCATAGTACCTGATGAACCAACTTATCTAAGTATTTCTACCATTTAAATATAAAATGTATTAAGTACAGCCTATGCATAAAGGATACGTCTAAACCAGACCTGGGCTCACTACAAAATAAACAGAAAGCAGCATCAAACCTTGAGAGATGGGGAAAATATGAAAAGGTAGGACAAATTACATACTGAAACTGGAAAGTGCATAACATTATTATTATCTGGATGCACAGATCGAACTTTGCACATATTAGAAAACATGTTTCTGAAAAGTATGAGAGAATAGACTACAGTGAATTTAGTGGCAGAAAAGTTAAGAAATGTCATACATTTGAAAATGTAAAGTCATAGAATCTAATAACCCATTTATACATGGGTGCTGACTGCTTCAAATATGGGTGTACACAGAGGATGTCCAACCTAGTCTGAAACTGCACAGTTGCAGAATTCCCCTGTTTTTTCCATTGCCTTTATATATCAGTCTTGTAGATATTTCTATTTCTGCAAAAACGTTCAATTTTGTCCAGGTTTGAAGAATTTCTCAACATGAATTTGTGCATATTTGGTTATCTTTGCGTGCCTTTATTGTTGGATTGCATAGGTGTGGGTAGTGATGAATCACTTCTCATAATTGCTTCTCAAATTAACCCACATTTTCTTATCTACCACATGTGTAGTTGATGTGCATGAGATTGTGGGGTCACAAAATTTTGGAGACATACAATCACCAACTCAATGGTCCGTGCTCCATGACTGCAGACTAAATTTGCATCACACACACCCAAGTGGATCCACACTGCATTGCGGATGTGCTAATTTTAAACAGGCCTTAACGGTATCAGTAATACTGTCAAATGTAAAGAACATATTAGTGTATTAGTGATGACGCATTTCCAACACGTCATCACTCTCTGGCACAGATTATTAAAATACATTATTTTTTTAACATAAAAAAAAAATCAGCTTACCTGAATTGACATAAATAATGAAAAAGGGATAATTGGAAATATAGAATAAATAAACAATGATGGTTTGGAGAAAAGAATTAATTTGGCAAGAGTAAATAAAAAATGCTTTTATTTCAATTATTTTAATGAAACACTAAGAGAAGACTTCGTTAAGCACACATCAGTGATATGATGAATTATGTTATCTCTGAAAAGCCTGAAATCATCTATAGATTGACTCAGAAAGGTAACAAATCAAGGGTCCAAGGTAGCCCTCATTAATTTAAATCAATGTTTCATTTTACTAGCAAATGAATCAGTGGTGGATCTCTCATCTGATTAGCTAATTCATACTACCCAAAAATGATGGAATACATTGAGATCTGGTAAATAAACTTAAATCTCAAATAGGCTCAAAATGCAACCATGAAGGCATGAACCTAATCAGTAAATAACTTTGGATACTTATTATTACGGTTCCATACTTCTGTTACAACTACACACTCTACATCATCATCCTATGAAAGTGAATTAGGGATGCAAATAAAAACTAAACTTTAAGCCAATTTGAGGTTGAAAACTACAGTATTTAGGAAATTAAATAAAAAAGCAAACAAACAAACAGTTAACACCTAAAACTATCCCTTCCTAACCCTAGTCACAATGCATTTTACAGTGAAAATAAGATTTCAATACAGTCTTAGTGACAAACTAGAGGATGATTCTAGAAGTCAAATTTGCACAACTGAATCAAATTAAAGAAGTAAACACTAATTTACCAAGTAAAACAGCTCTGAAACTCTTCCTTACCAGTCCTTCTCACTTTGCGCACTCTAATAACGTTCAAGATAAGAAATTTCTGATACATCGAGTGTCCTTATGCTGGCTGATGCACCTTTTATAACACAGGTACGAAAGCAACAGTGAAGTTACAGTCAAGCAGTGAGCATAAGAGGTAGAGATAAACCTTACTTTAGTGAGACTGTGATACTGGAGAGTGTAGGACTGGCAAAATAAGAAAAGAAGTGCCACAACTTTTTTCAGATCCTTGGTGCATCTAGCAATTGGCTGGCTTCCTGTCCAGGATTGGTTTCTCACCTGCAATTTATATGTTGCCATATCCAACAACTAAATGCCTTTTGCTGTGTAATAAGATAAATGTGGGAGTAATGATGCAACAGTGTGCTTCACTGAAACAATGAGAGGCAAGGTGACTTTTGTTATTGCAAACTGGTTGCAAACGCCTGTGCTATAACTATAAGTACTTGTACGGAAAGCTAGAAACACTTATATGAAACAGAACACTAATGTGTTGATTCTAACAGAACTTCAGATGAAACGAAACCTCCTTAATTCTTCTAAAATTGTCTGAATGATGTTAAATGAAGTCCTGCGGTGGGTTGGCACCCTGCCCGGGATTGGTTCCCTGCCTTGTGCCCTGTGTTGGCTGGGATTGGCTCCAGCGGACCCCCGTGACCCTGTGTTCGGATTCAGCGGTTGGAAAATGGATGGATGGATGGATGTTAAATGAAATTAATTGTAATTTCATTAAAAAATGCTACCATATACGCATACATTTATCTATACTTATTCAGACACTAGTGAATTGATTGATTTTTGCAAGAAATCCTCTGCAAGCACATAACTGAAACTGAGAAACTCTAATGTAACAAATTGTGCCCCACAATGTGCTCCTTCTCCATTTTTCAGTCACTGCTTACCCAAAGGTATCAATACATTGCTTCATGCTGTATCCGGGGTGGACAAAAACAGACTGTCAAATTCTACTGAATATGCATTTAAAATGTACATTAAAGCTTTGAGCATAAGCTCCTAAAATTATGTCATTTTGGTTAAGTGTGTTCATGTTCTGCGATACTAGGTGCCATCTTTTGGTGAAAGGGATGCAAGTACATTCAAGGAACAGAAAAAGTCTTGTGCCTTTTGAGTTGCCGGACTACACTAAAAGTTAACACAACTTCAAATAACTGGTACTGTAAACATAAAACATGGAATAAATTGAACAGCCTTTGTGCTACAGTAACAGACACTTGAAAGACACAGTGTGGTTCAAATGAGCTTGCAGTGCTTGGCATAATATGCCAAAAATGAGATAAAAATCAAAATCTCCCAATGTTTAGTTGCTGTAATTTGACACTAAAGTTCACACTTCCTTATATAAATGATTACATGTATTTGATTCTTTATAAAAAAACGTTTTCCAAATTTCTTGGACCATGCTTCCTTCATTTAACCGACAGAAGCAAAACTCTTATGGGACATTAGCTACCTTGCATAATCCATAATTTAATTAAGTATGACGCATTGTGCGTTCAGATACAGTATGTCTTTTCTATCACTATTATTGTACTTAGTTGCTGACTGTAGTCTGTTTGTTATTAGGCACAAGGTATGACAACCACTTTATCAATTTTGCATTTTTGCTCACCAGACTACCATTCGATTTTTTGAGTGACAGAAAATTTTATAACACAGTCATCAATACCGCTTAAATGTTTAGTGTTCCATGTTGTACCTTAGAATTTTGTAGATGCACAATTCAATCAATAGAAGTTTTAACCAAGTATAATAAAAAGAGGTAAATCAGCAATAACATAAGAAATCAATAATTACATTTGCTTTTAACATTTTCCTTTTCGAAACAAAATGGTGAAAAGAAAAATTTGATTAAAAAAACAAGGCTCCAGTAGTTATTTTTTTAACAATTACTATATTTAATATATTTAATATGTAAAAAACTGGCTAAAAGAAGCGAAAGTCACTTAGGATACAAACCTTTACTCATACTGTATTCATATCACAAATAAACTAAATTAAAATGCAAACACATTTTTCTCAGTTGTGGTTATACAAATATCAATGGAATTTTCAAAAAGTGAATATACTAAGTGAGAACACACTCTGGCAATTTAGCACCTCTTTTCTCTTGTTTTCAGCAAAAGATATAGAAAGACCAAATTAACTCAACCAGTAGTCACAGAAGAAACAAATCCTTTAATCTGAAACACTTCTCAACACTACACTACTGAAGCTCGTTTTAAAAAAAACAAATAAAACAAAACACAAAGAATAATGTAGAATATACAATACTTTATTGAAGCTTATCTATTCAAGCCTACCTGTGCTTCACTTGCAAAATAAGGTATGATTCACAGTAAATATATTCTATTTATTTATTTATTTATTTTCTAAACCACAGAATTTACATGTGATTCTTGCTACTAAACAGAATTCAGCACAAATATGTCAGGATCTCTCTGCGACAGTCATGCATTTTTTTCTATAGACCTTGCACCTAATTCAGAACTGTGGAGTTTATTTCAGGGTTTTACTCTTCCTAGCAAACATATGCTATTTTCATCTTCATGCTTAAATGCTAATTTTCAGCAAAGCTTCAACAACAATGCTTCAAACACATGGTATCTTCTTTCTCTAACTGTAGTTTTCAAGGAGTTGAACTGTAAATGAGGACACTGTAGGTTCAATCATTGATACTGTCTCGCCGTGTGACCTATACAAGTCACTTCCCCTGCCAGTGCTCCACAAACACACGCCGATACACACATGCACACCCTTACCACATACACATACACACATACTCGCACATATACAAGTAAACACTCACCATGCTGTGTAAAAACATTTTACCCTTCCTGATCTTCTCTGTTATTGTAATTTCTAAAAGTAAATGTTTTTGGATCTTCAAAAGAAAACTTAATGATAAAGGGCACAGAAGTGAATGAACAAATTTATCCAACAACAACTGGTAATAAAGTACTTTCCCTGTTTACACCTAATAACTGGTTATGCTCCTTTAACTACTATGACTATAGCCAAACACTTCTTACAATTCAGTAGGAGTTTTTTGCATCATTCAGGAAGAATTGTAACTGAATTTTTTTTTTTTTACAGAACTGCTTTAATTCCATAAAACTAATAATTCTCGAGCTTGAACTGTAATATTTTACATACACAGAGTATATACACAATTCTGAAGCTCCTCTAAAGTACCTGTGATGACACTTGGGGTAGAGTTCACTATAGAAAGCCCTCATTTAAAATGCATTGTTTTTATAGCTGTAATTGAATGTCTTACATGCAGACTGCAATGCACTTTTTGAGTTGTATAATCCTGTACTATAATGTACATAAACTTATTAAAGATAAATTAAATCACTTTGTATATAACAAAGAACTTCAGTTAACAGAAGCATCTGTATTTTCTGTAGTTTCTATAGTCTAAAATGAATTTCTATTCACAATGCAAGTAGTGCAAAAATGTTCTCTCAGATGGAATGCAAACATTAAAATTACTGAAAGAACATGTTATGACATTAAAGGGAACAATCCTGATAAGCAGATTATGAATAATAAATGAGATGTGGTGTACAGTAATCCCTCCTCCATCGCGGGGGTTGCGTTCCAGAGCCACCCGCGAAATAAGAAAATCCGCGAAGTAGAAACCATATATTTATATGGTTATTTTTATATTGTCATGCTTGGGTCACAGATTTGCGCAGAAACACAGGAGGTTGTAGAGAGACAGGAACGTTATTCAAACACTGCAAACAAACATTTGTCTCTTTTTCAAAAGTTTAAACTGTGCTCCATGACAAGACAGAGATGACAGTTCTGTCTCACAATTAAAAGAATGCAAACATATCTTCCTCTTCAAAGGAGTGTGCATCAGGAGCAGTGACTGTCATAAAGACAGAGAAAGCAAACAAATCAATAGGCTTTTAAGTATGCGAAGCACCGCGGCACAAAGCTGTTGAAGGCCGCAGCTCACACCCCCTCAGTCAGGAGCAGGGAGAGAGAGAGAGAGAGAGAAAGAGAGACAGAGTTTGTTTTTCAGTCAAAAATTAATACGTGCCCTTCGAGCTTTTAAGTATGCGAAGCACTGTGCAGCATGTCGTTTCAGGAAGCAGCTGCACAAAAGATAGCAACGTGAAGATAATCTTTCAGCATTTTTAGACGAGCGTCCGTATCGTCTAGGTGTGCGAACAGCCCCCCTGCTCAATCCCCATACGTCAGGATCACAGATAGTCAGCGCAAGAGAGAGAGAAAAGTAAGCAATCTAGCTTCTCAGCCATCTGCCAATAGCGTCCCTTGTATGAAATCAACTGGGCAAACCAACTGAGGAAGCATGTACCAGAAATTAAAAGACCCATTGTCCGCAGAAATCCGCGAACCAGCAAAAAATCTGCGATATATATTTAAATATGCTTACATATAAAATCCGCGATGGAGTGAAGCTGCGAAAGGCGAAGCGCGATATAGCGAGGGATCACTGTATTTGCTAATAGCAAAGCAATTATTTAATCGAGGTGGCGGGTCTAAAATGACATTTAGAAATTATATGTGTGGCATAACATGCAACAGCATTTCTGGACTTACTTAAATTTTTGCTTATTTGGTTATTTACTTCATGAATGACAGCATGAATATAATACAATTACATTTATTAATAGAGTATTAGTAGAGTACATAATAATACAGCAGTTACGATCTAGTTAAATAATAGATTTAAAGCACTTTGAGCTACTTTTTGTAAGAAAATGTGCTATATAAATAAATGTTGTTATTGTTGTTAAATAATAAGCTCAAATGGTCTTGAGGCAGCCGATATTGCCTAAAGAACTATATTGTTAATTATTTAAGTAATTTCAGTTCACTTATCTTAAACATAAAAGAAACAAGTGTCTTAGGGAGAGATAAAATACAGTATGTGCTAAGTCTCAATCAAGGCTGCAATGTTCTTGAGCATGATGAACAACAGATCATTGTGGTGCTTTCTGTGTAAATTATAGTGTCAGAGAAATATTGAATCATTATAATCTGAGAAAAAAGAGAGCTGTGAAGTTTTTAGTGTAACATAAATACTATTATAAGTGTAAGTATACGCGTAAGTTTATTTACTGTAAGCTTGATGAGGCACACTTAAGAGGAACGTTCCCTGTTATATTCATTTCTAGATAAATTAGGGGACATTTTGCTTTCCTGGCTGTCTTTGTATTTATTTATTTTTTGACTTTAATGGTTATGAATATTATTTAGCCTACCCTGTATGATTCATTCTGCACAAACATGGAATTGTGCTGGCATTTCAGTCATTTTTATTAAGGATCTTTTTCTCTGCCAGGATTTGTTATGAGAAATGTAAAAGAAGAATACGCAAAAAATATATGTTGAAAAGTTGAAGTTCTCAAGGTTAATTCAAACCAATAAATTATTCAGTAATTCAGGTGAGGCAGAAAGTTTCTCTTTTTATTTGAATTTGAATTATTTGAATTTTGAAAAATAGGAATATTTTTAAATGGGAGTGTTTGAAATTTTACAAATATATATGGTGCACCTGCGGTGGGTTGGCACCCTGCCCAGGATTGGTTCCTGCCTTGTGCCCTGTATTGGCTGGGATTGGCTCCAACAGACGCCCGTGACCCTGTGTTTGGATTCAGCGGGTTGGAAAATGGATGGATGGATATATGGTGCACTCAGTTCAAGGTATCTCACTAAAAATGTTTCTTTCCAAACTTCCTTAAAGAGTAACTGTTCCAAATTTTTATGAAATCAATCAACTTGAGGCCAAACAATTTCTTGCAAAGAGACAAGCCAGACATGATGACAAGTTGTTTTTTTATTTTATGCTAATAAACCAAAAATAGGAGAGAAGTAGGTGCAGTGTCAACATGGGAAAAGAAGATATTGGAAAGTGTAAAGAATGTCTTATCTCGAGGCAAAATTATGTAAAACTAATTGAGATAAAGAATATGGTAATGTTTAACAAGACAGTAGGACTGTCATCCTTTCTGTTAATCATTTACAGTAAGAGAAGAATATACCTGGATACATAGGAAAGACTGTTAGGAAGCAGCCTAATTTTTACTCTCTGTGTTATTTATCCAAACATATGTTCATCTGTATTTACGTATTCAACATATTATGGAAAGAAAGACAACTTTTAAACCATCCCTGATCTCAAATAAAGCCAAAAAACAACAAAAGCACCTATTAGCAGAGGAAATTATGAACAAAAGGGAACAGAGCCTTTTAGATGAAAAGGTACAGGTATAGATCTACTATATAATACAACACTAGGGTCTGTGTGCACAGTCCCTCTGAACAATTTGATTGGTCAGTTTTACTTTGGTGATGCAATGAAACAGAAGTGCAAGTGTAAGATACACAAGGTGGAGTAAAGGCACATAAGGCATGCTGGACAGGACAGGAGGTAGAAAAGGTGCCTCGAAAAATAACGACAGAGTCTGAGAAGCAGGCTTTATGAGAATGCGCATGAGAAAGGGAGTGCAGGTTAAAAAGTGTTCACAAACACAAATACGGAGTAAAGAAGTTGAAGGTACACATAGGGTAAGAGATAACAAAGTTTTTAATTACTCTGTTATCTGTCTTTGACAGATATCGTGGCTAGTCATATAATAACAAAACCCTCACAGGGCTTCTATGTTTCTATCTAGATAGATTTGTCTCTGACTTTTGGATAGGGTATTTTCCCACTTGCCTAAGATACTTATATTGCATCAGCCCCTTTTTGCTCACTGCTTTTGTCTCCGTATTCTAGCTTCTCTTGTTCCCTTCCCCCAGCTCCACGGTCATTAGGCCTCTGTCTCTGAAAGCAGATGATCTACACATACTTCTGGGGAAAGGGTAACTTCTTTATTTTCTGGTGCCATCCAGCTAGAACTAGCCCTAGTGGCCCCAGGTGTCAATGCAGTCCCAAATCTCAGCACACATTTAAATAGTCAGGACTACCACATGTCACCAGCAGACAAAGATGTGAAGAAAGAAGTAATACATTTAATGTCTTACAGGACTGACTACACACACAGCCTTATCTACGTCCCGCCCAGTCTTCCTATAACTTATTGAACCAGTTGCCAGAAGCTCCTGAGCACCCTATGTAATTAAAGGCATAGTGCCTCCTATTAACTGCACGCTTGTATTTGAAAGCTGGGTAAGCCCATCCTACTAAATGATAGGTAGAGTGATCTCTGGCATTCTCCCACCCGAATGCATATGTTATCTAACATCAAACACGTCCTTACATATTAGTTTCCCTGAAAAGTTTACATCATTAGGAGGATTACTACCCAGTTACCAGTGTACCATCTGCTAGTGCATCTGTCATGTAAAACATATAACTTATTGTACCTCTAGTTCTGACGGGTTCCCATTCACAATAAATGCATACAATGAACATGCAACCACACATTTACTCTGTTGATTTATGCATCAGTATTTCAATTTGCAGAAAAAGTAAACAATGTATATAAACCCCAGGAAAAGTAAACAATGTACTGTACTAATTTAAATTGGAGGCTACATATTTTGATCTTTTGTACTGGATATGGCAATGGAGACACACAGGAAATACAAGACTTGTAAAACATGGGCTTAATTCTTTGTTTTGAGGTTTTCTGTTTCTGCAGATTGGGGCTCAGTATGTGATTTTGCCTTACTGAATGAGCACAAGACTACAGCATGAGATGATTTTTTAGGTGTTACTTTATTGCAAATGCTCTTACACATATTATGCATGATATGGACAAAGGTTTCATTTAAAGAATAAAAACGTACACTTAGCTAATAGAATCAAATATGAATCAAATATGAACCCAGGTCACTCAATGGAATGCCTCCAAAATACTTCCAGTGAAACTTGTGAGGCTTTTGCTGTATATTTTAATCAAAAAAATTAATGATATTAGAAATAATATAGTACATTTCCCCAATACCGATCCTCTTAAACCCCGGTACTCCATTTTAAACAAATTAAATTCTTTCACCAGGATAGATTTACCTGATTTATATAAAATAATTTCTCAACTGAGACCCTCCACCTGTGCCCTTGACCCAGTACCAACAAGTTTTTTCAAAGAAGTATCGGGCGTGCTAATTGATAGTATTCTTGACATAGTAAACTCGCCATTAGATATGGGGGTCTTCCCAGAGTGTCTTAAGACTGCTGTAGTTAAACCCCTGCTGAAGAAAAATAATCGACTCCTCTGCTTTGGAAAATTTCACACCTATTTCTAACCTGCCTTTCATAAGTAAAATTCTAGACAAGACAGTCATTATGCAGCTTAATGATCACCTCAATAAACAAGCTATTCTTGATAAGTTTCAGTTGGGTTTCAGAACAAATCACAGTACAGAACTGCACTCGTTAAAGTAGTAAATGACTTGGGAGTTAATGCAGACAGAGGCCGTTTATCTGTTCTCATCCTCTTAGATCTGAGTGCCGCATTTGATACCATTGATCACAATGTTCTTAGAAATCGCCTTAGTCAGTGGGTGGGCCTCTCTATCAGTGTCTTAAATTGGTTTGAATTTTCTTTGTTAGTTGTGGTAATTATACTTCAAAAGACACATGATATTCTATCTGGTGTTCCAGAAGGCTCTATCCTGGGTCCGCTGCTCTTTTCGATTTACATGCTTCCGTTAGTCAGATTATCTCAAGGCATAACATGAGCTACCACAGCTATGCTGATTACACACAGCTGTATTTATCAATAGCACCTGACAACCCCAACACTCTTGATTCACTGATACAATGTCTCACTTGCGTTACCGAATGGATGAGTAGTAATTTTCTCAAGCTAAATAGAGAGAAAACAGAAATTTTAGTGATTGGTAGTAATGGATATAATGAGGTTATTAGAAATAAACTTGATGCATTAGGATTAAAAGTCAAGATGGAGGTAAAGAATTTAGGGGTAGCTATTGGCTCTGACCTGAATTTTAAATCACATATTATTCAGATCACTAGGACAGCATTTTTTCAATTAAGAAATATAGCAACAGTTAGACCTCTTATAACATTGCTAGATGCTGAAAAATTAGTTCACGCTTTTGTTTTCAGTCAGCTAGATTACTGTAACGCACTCCTCTCAGGACTACCAAAACTTGCCAATATGAATTCGCCAGGCTAATACAGTGGAGCACTTTAATAAAAACTGCTAAAAACTCATTATTTTAACATGGCTTTCTCATAGCTTCATCTTAGTTAAATCATGATACTCTGTATATTCAATTAATTATCATTATTATTCATGGTGGCTCCAAAATCCATACTAACCCCTACTTTCTCTTCAGTTCTTTTTCCGGTTTTCTGTGGTGGCGATCAGTGCCACCACCACCTAATCAAAGCACCATGATGTCCCTACATTGATGGATTAATTGGCCAGAAGTCCACATGACCAACATCATCAAATTCTTCCATGTAAACCCTGAATACAATGAGGACTGATTGAGGTCATTTATGTTAGGTAGAATGCCTAGAGGGGGCTGGGCGGTCTCTTGGCCTGGAACCCCTGCAGATTTTTTTTCTCCAGCTGTTTGGAGTATTTTTTGTTTTTTCTGTCTTCCCTGGCCATCTGACCTTACTTTTATCCTATGTTAATTAGTGTTCCATAATTTTAACTATTTGTCTTTTTTCTCTTTCTTCATCATCTAAAGCACTTTGAGCTACATTGATTGTGTGAAAATGTGCTATATAAATAAATGTTGTTGTTGTTGTATGAATCATCAGGGACTGTTTTCATCAAGAAAAATATTTCATTTCTTTATGATTTTAAAAGCCTACTATTTGTTCTATGTAAATGGTGGCTCTTAAAAGAGTAATGTGAAGCATTTCTAAAAATTAAATATTTAAAGATCAAACCAAAACATCTATTTAATAAATCATTGTGTAATTTCAAATTAGCTTGTTGTCAATGAATCAGCATCAACTATGTCCAACATCCATATATGACATATAGAGATACCTGCTAAGAAAGGGCATTTTGATATATCAATATTTAGGGTAACCCCCACCCCACTTTTAAAGAAGAAAACTAAATAGCCCAAAATCTCAAAAATGCCTTGACTAACTTTATTGAAATTTGGTTATGTTATAGAAAAAAGGAAATTAGCCAAAAAACTTTATTATCGGTTAATACATTTTCTACGTTGATATTTATTAATACTATCTGTACTACATGTCTTAGATGGGTTGAAATTTAAGAAATCAGCACACACATCAATGTTAATGCTTGCAGTACTCCATGCAATGCGTAGTCTCTGCTATATGTCATTTGGTATGGAATTAATAAAAGCATTGTTTATATATACTGTGCTTTCACATTTGCAGTCTTAAAAAAGGAGACCCCCGATTGAAGTTCCAGCAGTTATTATTTTTCAAGCACTAGAGAAAACAACCCCAAAAGCCAAAAATATTCAATTCATCGCATGGGCCATCTAAATGCATAGACTGCAAACATCATTGCTGTTTGTAATAAGTTAAAGTAAAATGTGATTCAAGTTATTTTCTGTCTATGGCGAAAAAGAAATACAAGCTTGAACATACAAATGATGAAAAACATGAAAAGAAATTCTAAAGTAAATGACATAAACAAATGAAAATCACAAATATCAAATAATGATTATAATAAATACTGTAATTTCACATTATTCCTATTGATCACTCATTTAATTTCAAAAGAATACACTTTCCTTTGAAATTGTGTGACTATCAACAAAAGCCAAGTCATTAGGAAAGAGTGAAGTTGATGCAGGAATATTTTACTAAAACCATATTCAAGAGAAAGCAGCTCCAGTGACTTAATAATAACATTATTATTATTATTTATTATTTGATCCACGCCCTTATTCATGGTGACATGCACCATTTAAGACGCAGTTGGTTACATAAAATTTTTCTTTCCAGTTGGCGCACAGGTAGGTGATGTGACATGCTCATGGTCACACAATGTCAGTAGCAGAATTTGAACCCACAACCTCACAGTTTGAAGTCCTAGGTCCAAAACCGTAACCCCTAAACCACACTACATGCCAATAACGTTAGCTCTTGTAAAAATAATAAAATATATTTTTTTTTTAGTTTTTACTTTTCTATATTGTATACAGAAAAGTACTTAGTTACACAGTACTTCTGATACACCCAATTAACGGTTGGCATTGTTATTGAGGCCCATTATTTAATGAAATTTCCTAGGTGAAGCAGGGTAACTTATCTACTATATGATGTGGAAATCAAAATAAATTTTAAATCTATAAAAAAAAAGCAAATTTCCTAGTACTTGAACCTCTCCACCAGTATAAAAGCATACTACAAAAATCTATTTGTACATATAGATAACTATTCATTGATTTAGAGCACAGTGTGTTGTATTTTTGTTTTAGTTAGAAAGAAAGTAATTTCTTACCTTTAAATTCGGATTATATTCCATCTATTTCTGAATCATCAAATTCTGCCAAAAATCTCACACTCCATTGTAATGCTTAAATATCTCAACACATAACTGGAAAACTTCAGCTTAAATCCTTCCAGTCATGACTTCAGCCTTACTGTAGCACTAAGTCAACTCTGAATGATGTGTTCTTTACTGTCATACCACCTTTGAAAGTGTTGACAGTAACAGGTTGATGTATATTGTGAAGATTCAGAAGGAACTAAGATGTTCCTAATGTACTAATTAATGTGTAATATATGGATACGTTTTTTTAAGTTCGGTTTCAGGGTTAATATGTCTCTTAGCAGCCCCCTCTCTTGTAGCTTTCTTTAAAATTTGAAAATGGGATTCTTCATTCTTATCGAAACCCAGCTCTATTCCAGCAGCCATACCACATGCACTTCAGAACAGGTCATCCACCTGAAGCTAAGTAGGTTTTTTTGTACATGGCCAGTACTTGGATGAGAGACCAACCAAGAACAGCTTGAGTTGCTGTTGGAAGAGGTGTTGGCAAGACCAGAAAGTGCCGCTTACCCTGTGATCTGAATGTGGATCCCAATGCCCCAGTGTAGTGACAAAGACACTGTGCTATAAAAATGGTGAAGTCCTCCAGATGAGATGGAAAATCAAGGTCCTGGCTCTTTCTGGTCATAAAATATCCCTGGACATCCTTCATATACAGTAAGGTGTATCCCAATGTCCTGGCTAAATTGTCCACCATGGCCTGGTCATTCTGGCCTTCTAATCATCCCTTGTCTCTAACTGACTTACCATCTCTCACCCCTCCACCAACTAGTAGCTAATGTGTGGTGAGCGCACTGGCCCAAAATGACCAACACTGCATCACCCAGGAGGATGCTACACTCTGTATCTGTCCTGTTGCTATGTCTCTCATTCCAACAGATGCAGAATCACAAACATTAACTCTGCTCTTGCAAATCCCATACCAAATGGCATATAACAGAGACATATACATGGAATTTTTCATTCCAACGGATGGTGCATCTCAAATTTTTGTAGTTGGAATGACAAATGCAGTGCATTCCTCACTACATGCATTACAACATACATCCCAATTAGGGATGTTCGAACAGAATTTTTTCCCCTTTATCCCTTTAAAAACTTTTTGCACCAAGCTCCTGCATACTGTAACCTGATGCATAGAAGCCTTATGTCTTATATTAAACTGCATGTTTATAATTAAACTATAGACCACAAGTGTTAACCGTTCATTTTTTTATTAACAAAATGTAATTCTATAGGCTTATTGCTCAGAGAAGTTGGGAGCATGCACTGATACAGCGCATTGCTGCACCCACCACACAACAAACCACCTGGACTGGGACCCAAGTGCAGTGTGTGACACCTCAGCACCACACAAACAGTGTGAGGTTTATTACAGTGGCTGGAGTGCCAATCCTGTTACCAACCCTCAAGTTTTCCCTGTAAATTAGAAGCTGCTTGCAGGGCTGGATACAGATTAATGTCATACCCAGAATGAAGCAATTACAGGTTAAGGGGCTTGCTCAAGGACCCAACAGAGCAGAGTGGCTGCTGACGTTTACGGGATTTGAAACAGCAACCTTTCGATTGCCAGCACATAAAAATTCTAAAATAAATAATACTTCCTTAAAATACATACTAATAAAATATGTACAAAAATATTTATCCACAAAACTTGTGGCATAAAAGAAAATACAATGCTGCTCATAATTACAAGCTGTTATATTGTTTAATTTTTTTTTAGAATGTATCTATCTGAAACAAGATCTATTAAAAAAAGTAGTTTTTACCATTTCTCTAACACACACACACACATACTGTATATTAGGGCTGGGAATCGACTAGAAAAAATTAACTAATAGCATACATGTATGTAATTAATTTCAATTAATCGCATTTAACATTAAAACATGTAATTATAAAATTAATACATAAATCATAAAGTAGATACACATTGAATCACAAAATTAATGTAGAATCAACATAAAGGATGTAAAAAAAAATAATGGCATAGTTTAAACTTGAACAATGAATGACCTTAAACCTGAACTTTTAGCAAAATACTACTTGAGCAAGTATAACTTGAATTTGAATGCCTACCTAAAAGGCAAGTTGAAAAGAAGGCAATAAGAATGTGAGGCCAATGTATTAATTGTCAAATTGACATATGAAACACAGACATGTCAAAGTAAAAAAATTTGAATGCACTGCTAAAGACTGATTTAACTGAAAGAATACACATCTCTTAAATGGGCATACATTAAAATTTGTGTTAAAACTCCACAAATACTATCTTCAATTATTCATCACCATCAACAACTGAAAATTATACTCTGCACAAGTGCTGTATCTGTGAATGTTAATCTCTTAGCTGTTTTTTTTTTTTTTTTTATGCCCGCCGCCCCGCCCGTTCAAACAGTTTAGCGCATCTAAGAGATTTTTGTTTGGAAGAATTGTGATGTGCCTTGGGATTTTTTTGGGTTGCAAAAACATGCCACCACAGAAAGCCAGTTAGAAAATACTGCTCAAAAACATGCAATTATTCTAAGATTTCTGAAAATCTATTTGAGATATCTTGAAATGCACTTGTGGAACATATTTTGAAATATCTGAAAACAGGTTTCACAAACAGCATCTTAAAAGTAAACTGTTCTTTAAGATTATCTAAAATTCATTATGAGATATTTCTAAATGTTAATATGGCTTGCCATAGAATTGGTCTATACCTATATTTTTTGCAGCCCTTCTCTAAGCCTGCAGTTATGACAATATGGGCCTCATGTATTTGCCCTGTTTTACCATGACTAAGCAAAAAGATTATACAAGTGACAGACAAACAAAAAACAAAAAGACTGGCTGAGTACATGATATGACAGCTTGAATTCTCACTTTTCATTTATTAAAAGATGATTGAACCTCTGTTTTTTATTTTATACCAAGATACACCCCAAATGGAAATTGTTTTTCATTCTTCCTTGCTGACAGTGCTTTAGCTGTAGGCATTAGATGCATATTTTCTGCATCTTTCTTTTACCAGGTTCATAAATGGTTTTGTATAAGTCACTTAGAGCCAATAAGCTGTAAAGAGTTCCATAGGGTTTTTTTTTTTTTTTTTTAGATTCGGCATGTGCAGGTACTTATTAGACTATTAGTTTTTAATTGGTGATTCAGGTGTTTCAGCTCCCTAAACTTTACAAGGAAAGTCTAAAATTAAGTGGGATACAGAGACAGAGAGGGAGTGGCACAAAATTAGACAAGCAGCTTAGTGAGTCACTGAACTCAGTTTGATGAAAAGGGTTCTGAATCAGCTTTAGCAATGCAGAAATGCTACATGCCAAACTACAACATTTTTACTGGAATAATAAAGTTTACTGACCCCAAGAACAGAAAACGTTACATTGTAAGTCCCTGCAGTTCACATTTGATTTGAATTTTGTCATTGCTGTTTTAATATTTAAAACTTTAACTCAATTTGCGTTCTTCCTGCATATGGTATCTTACTTTTGACATATAAAGTTTCTAACTTTTTTTTTTTTTTATATGGAACCATGAAATCCAGCACACCACAAACATGAAAGGGAAAAAGAAGGTTCATAGAAGAGGTTGTTAAAGAACTAGAGTACACACAATATTTTTCTAACGATATTTCTTCTACTGACAAAAGTATTAATGATTTAATAAAAGGAATGTTTATGTCAAAAACTTAAAGGCAGACAGTATTGCAAATTGAATAAGACCGAGTGTAAAATGAAAACCCCAACAAGATCTCAAAAAGTAAGATGTTATATGGCATGAATAGGATCTACTTCTGACAGGGTCTGCTGCCATTCTTTCACAAGGAATTTTAAAATTTTGTTTCAGGAACCACTTTAGAAACTAACATATTTTCAAGAATCAAAAATGCTTATGCATTAGTTTTATAGAATTTTCAGTTCTTGACTACAGTATTTTCAACAAGGATATCTCATCTTCTTCTGTTTTCCACACAATCCTATTTAAAGACTTCTCTCTCTCCCTCACACTTTCAGCAAAAAACAAAAACAAACAAAAAAAATGACTAATGCCTAAAACAAATCAAAGCCAAAAATAATAACTGTAGATCAGACCAGCCAAAAGCTGTAAGTGACTTCCATTAATAATTTTGCCTTGAAAATTGTGCTTAAATTAGATTAAATGTGAATAGCCTTTCCTACTGACAGAAAAACTAAACAAAAAGGAGAAACATGCTTAAAAAGAAAGACAAGTGTGTAGTCTAAAATAAAACTGACTCATACAAGATTATACAAGATTACCTGAAACCACGTTCCACAACAACATAATATACAAAGCTTACATAGTAATACAGATATAATGATAGCCACGGAAATTCAGCTTGGGATATAGGCAAACTTTGCACTTCTGGAGGGAGTTTAAAGTCAGTTACCCACCTGTTTTTGTTAAAATGAAATGGGGATGAAAATATGAAAGGAACTGAGGGAAATTGGGGGGTAATGAGACCCTATGTTAAACCCATATGAACCAAATAATGTGTTAAAATCCTAAATTTGCTGCATCCTTAAAAAGAAATTTAACAGTGTTTTCCCCCTGTAGTGGGCAACTTTTGAAAGTGCTTTGGTGCCTGTGCTTTTGGCACTCCTGTATTTCATGATTACCATTAACAGCTCACTCAACTTTAATTTCCATCTCTAAATTGTCTAATCTGTTACAAATGTCTTTGAGTTGTGGAAGAACTGAAACACCAAGAAGAAAACATGCATAAACATGGTGAGAATATTCCAGTTACAGATGGTGACGAAACTGGGACTGATACACAGTGTTGAAGCTGTGAGGCAGCAACACTAAGCAGTGTGCCACTGTTGCTTTGATAAATAAATACCCCGTTTTTTCATTTTTTCAGATCTAGGACATCCTTTTTTAAATAAGATGCATCTTTAAGTGGCTAATTCCTTGTGAAACTATTTGTAAAAGTATATCTTTGATACTTGCACATCTCCCTGGTCATAATTGGCATTTTTTATAAAGCATGACAAAGAGTATAGAAATACAGGTAAAATTCAGTTACAACGAATATCTTTACAACGAAATTTTCATTACAACGAAGTATTTTTATGGTCCCGACAGCTTTCCCATATGACACGAGTCTATAGAAATCTCGTTACTACAAAGTACATTCAGCAAATACTTTCATTACAACGAAGTTCCCAAAAGACCTTGAAATGCCTGAATGAATCATCCACAGAGCGGTTAGTTCTGTGGTCGCAGCTCAGTTGTGCACAACAATCCCCCAAACAGAAACACTGCAATTTTTTTTTCTTTCTTAGAACTTTCCTCGTACTGTTTTTTTTTTTTTTTTTTTTTTGTATTTTTTGTTTCCTGAGGTTTTCAGTGATACCTTTTGCTTATTGCTCGTCAACATTTGAAAAACATCCATTGGAATTTAACTCATTGTTACCCTCTTATAGAAACAGCAGACACTAAAAAACGATAACAATTCATATTAGAAAAAAAAAAAACTTTACATTTTTTGCAGCTCTCGATTGCGGCAAAAAGAAAAAAGACGTTGCCAGTGAATTCGGAATTTCGCTATTGCTATCGACGCTGTCAACTTTCTTGAAAGACCGAGCAAAAAAAGAAGAAAATCTCGGGTTGCAAACGTATGTGAACTGCTGCATCTGAAGATGTCGAAAAAGCAGTTTTTATGTGGTTCAGTGATGCGCGTTCAAGAAACATTCATATTAATGCGGCACTCATTCAAGAAAATGTCAGGTTTGTAAACTCTCTTGGGAACTTCCCGAAGAGTGTCCCGAAGTCCAAACTCCGCGTCTATGGAAGACTGTTTATTTGTTGCTGGGGCAACAGCCGGCTTAAAGCTGTGCTGAGTCTCTCAGCTATGCTGCATCTCTCTGCCAAAGCAAACAGAAAAGATATCGATGAGTGATATGCAAGGAACATTGTAAATGCAGGTAACAGGTAACTTGATCACTGATCTGCTGTGTCTGTGTATAGGAGAGTGGCAGATCACGCTACAATAAATAACCGTGCTGTTTCTGTTTCAAGCTGAATAAAGACGGTTTTGCTAAAGTACTGAGACTCAGCCTCGTGTTTTGGGGTGCAAGACAGGGACTTACAGCGCGACCCCAATCTTTAATGATTTGCTTCTGTGGCGCTTCACTGCAGTGCTATGTATGGCTGATAATTTGGCTTGCCATACACTATGAGCCTGTTGTTATCCTGCCCCGGCAACGGACAAACAAGCTTCCACAGACACAGCAATTGCGCTTCAGGACGCACTTCAGCATGTTGTTACCATTTGGTGGGGGTGGGGGGTCTCAAAAGAGTTCATAAACCTCACAATATGAAGAATAAAACTGGTAACTGTGCAGCCCACAACATGCTCCCACATTTAGATAATGTTCGCGTTGAATTCCTCCCACCCAAATGCATGGCAGTGGTTCAGCCATTGGATTTGGGCATCATTTGCACCCTGAAAGTGTATTATCGCAAGGAAATGCTGAGAAAAATTCTTGTCAGCATACTTTGTAGGCAGGAGGAGATTAAAATTAACGCAAAAGAAGCTATTGAAATGATTGCAAACGTCTGGGCACAAGTTAAAGAAAGCACTATAGCAACAAATACAGAATCTCGTTACAACAAAATATTTTTTAGGTCCCTGGGAGTTCGTTGTAACTGAATTTTACCTGTAATTTAAAGTGATTTACGAGTGATCAAGGTATTATATTCCAACTATGCTGCCTCACTGTACCTGCCACAAGATATAGCGTGCATTATACTGTATATTTAAACAATAAAGGAAGTGCAAAATCTGGGTGCATAAAAAAGTCTGTTGTTTTGTCTTTCTTCCTTCCTAAAAATTCAAGTACAAAGTGCTGCTATGTTTAAGAGTTGTGATGCATGTTTGTTCAAGAGTAACAAGAAGCACATAACCTTTTAGCACATTCATGTTCCAGCAAGAGATAGTCACAAATCGTTGCACAAGTCCAGGATCAAAAGATTTATATTATTTGGTAGTGGCATTTTTGTACTATGTATGCATAATGTATAATGAAAACAGAAAGCTCCAACATTTCATATAATAAAATGAGAATAAATAGGCTTCAATGTTTAAGAAACAATAAGAATTAAGTGAAAAGTTTCATTTCATCCATCTGTTTCAAATTCACTTACACTATCCAAGGCAATGGGATGGGGAAAGAAAGACAGACTACAATGAGGAAAAAAAAAAAACATTGAGAACAGGTAAACTCTACCCAAACATTTTCCAGATCCATTATACAAACTGAGTAATCTGGATGTCAAACGTTATGCTTCAACTCTTGATATGTTTTAAGTCCCTCATAATCTGTATTAGCAAATGTATCATTCAAAAATTAAGAAATACTAAATGAAAAGGAAATATAGAGAAATTAAAATATATTTTCAAATAGACTCTGATATAGGATATATCATATCTTTACACATCATTTCTTACCTTATTTAATACATTGCTTTATCTAAAAATAATGATAACAAATAACGCTTTGCCTTGTGAAACCCTGTTGGTTTCTAGCTGAACAAAACATGCTGAAAGCTTGATTCAGAAAACTAATGGCTGGGGACAGTCACATCAATCATTGTCTGCTATCAGCTAAGTTCATATTAACTAAAGGTAGGAAAAATGCACATGGATGCATAAAAGACTGACTAATCATTTATATTTTCTGTATTGCTAAATTATATAAATGCTGTGAAACTCTTACTTTTTAAACTAGCACATTTTAACAAGTTACTATCCTGCAAGCAATCTTCAGTGTTTGTGCATTCTTAAATCTTTTTTAAACAAATATGCTCAGCCATACTGTATGATAGTAGAAAGGGCTGTGATAAAAAGAAGTGTCAGAGAATGGAAAAAATGCAGAGTTTTTAAAAGGTTAGGTAGAATACAGCAGAGGTGGGGTAGAGTGACAGAGAGCATGGTAGAGTGCTACAGGGAAAATGTTCTGACACATCTTCAAAGATGGTTCGGAACACAGAAGAATAATAGAAATCCATTATGAAAAGGTGGCAAAATAAAAGACTAATAACTGAGGTAAAAACACTGGACAGAGATAATGGATTTATTTATGATGGATGTTGTAACTAAATTACTGTTTAAACAAACAAAGCACCAAAAAGTAATTAAACTAAGGAATTTAACTACACAATAGTAAGTGAATAAAAAAAAAAAAAAGAATCCTTAGGGTACTCTGTATATTCCTGAATTTGTGAGACACTGACTGAGCTTATGGGAAAGGTGTGTTATAATCAGGCCAACATATACATTATGTATACACGGTACTGTGCAAAAATATTAAACACAATAGATAGCTTACAAAATATTTGTCTAATACAATAGTCTTATGTCTTCTGTATTAGTTTTTTCAATTGAAAAGGGTGTATGTTAGACTTTCAAACATTCCTTTTGCAAAAAAGCAAAGCAATATAATAAGAAATCTGAATGTTCCTAAAAAAATAAATAACAGTAATAGACCACTTTATACTTACAATACATGAGATATTTGTAGTCATACAGCCTAGTGTTTGGTCAAGCAAATATAGCAGATAGGTAGTAATGAATAGTAAGATAATGTATAAGTTGAACCAAAGCAACTAACTGAAACAGAAATGGTTGTGTAAAATGGAAACTAGGCAAGGGACAACTCTACAAAAAAGCTGAGGTTGCAGTAGATGTGGCTGTGAAACCTTTAAATTATACACCAAAGCAAAAGTGAGCATAGCATGAAGATGCATAGTGGACATCCTGCATCATTAAGGTCTCTTCCAAGTAGAAATTTCAAAGCAGACAAGTGATTCCAGATGTTCTGTCCTAACTTTTCTGCAGAAGCACAATAAATGGACAACGCTGAGGAGGGCCAGAAACACACTGCTTGGCCATGGCAACTGAGTTACATCAAGGTTACTTCCCTTTGTGATCAAACAATGTCCATCACTGCTTTCAGCTCAGAACTGGCAGAAGCCACTTAGGAGCCTAGTGCACCCATCTACAATCTGTACAAGTGGTTCTACAATATACAATCTAATCAGAAGTGTTCTTAATGGAAGAGTTGAGACCAAAAAGCCATGCAGAAAAATTGCAGCATGTGCACTGGTCTGATGGGCCAAAGTTTAAAATGTTTGATTCTAACAGAAGTCAGTTTATCTCTCAAAGGGCTGAAGAATGGTACACGGGTGAATGTCTGCATGTAACAGTAAAGCACATTGGAGGTTTCTGCAGCCAAACAGAGGAACATAGAATCCTGCAACACATTGTATGGCCTTCACGGAGTCCTGAAATAAACATTATTGAGTAAGTCTAGGATCACTTATGAGACAGAAACAATTTAGACAGGCAAAATCTGCAAGTTCTCCAACAGCCTACCATGCAAGTATATTCAGAAACTGCAAGCATGTGTATCTAAGAGAATTACTGTTGTTTTAAGGCAAAGGTGGCCACACCAAATATGGATTTATTTTTTATATCTGTTTACTTCACTTTCTGGGAAGTTTAATGCTTAATACATATTGTTCATAACATTATGTTTGAAAACATTCCTGCTTTAAATTATTATTAAAGAAATACTGCAGTCTTTTACACAGACCTGGGTTTAACTGCACAACCCATCGGGTCTGTGTAAAGTCTGCATTTTCATTTTCTATCATCTGTTTGTTTTCCATGCCTAAATTCAGACCAGAGTAAGGAAGCCAGCAGATGACTTTGACCATACATATCTCTGAAACCCTGTCTCATTCCACTTATATTTTCCAGTTACAAAAAAAATGTTTTGCACATACATTTTTACCTCTTGAAACACTGATATTCCAACAGGGAAGATAGAAACAGGCACAGTGCTTTATGGTACAGTAGGAGTATAGTATGGTTTACTGAGTATTGCAGTCAGGGTTGAAACTTGTATCAAGGTGCACTAAAAGCCCTGTTATACCAAATATTCACTTAGGTTATGAATTTAGCATTAGCAGCCAAAGTGCATTGGTGTTTAGATCATCATTACTATTTTCACCAGTCAATGTGCTAACAGTACTGAAGATATTATTATCAGTGAGAAGGCTATAATTGAAGAGCTGCCTGGTCACTAGACCAGACCTCTCAGAGTGAGAATTTGCAATTATGTGCTCAGCATCATCATCAGCAGTGGATGTTTCTTCCATGTTTTAGGATATTAGGGAATCTTTACATGCTCAATGTGTGAGCAAAGTGTAATATGACATGCTCATGTGACAAGATCAGCAAATTTGGTTGTCAAATTTGATATACCCAGCAACTACAAGTCATGTAAAGTGACATTGTCTTTAGACAGTCTTAGATAGGAAATATTCTTCAAGGTTGAGTTTAGTGAGAAGGTGAGACAGGCACTCGGTGGTAGTGAAGAATTGCCAGACAGTTGAGAAACTACAGCAGATATAGTAAGGGTGACAGCAAGAAGGGTGCTTGGCGTGACATCTGGACAGAGGAAGGAGGAAAAGGAAACCTGGTGGTGGAATGGGGAAGTACAGGAGAGTATACAGAGGAAGGCAAAGAAGAAGTGGAATAGTCAGAGAGATGCAGAAAGTAGACAAGAGTACAAGGAGATAAGGCACAAGGTGAAGAGAGAGGTGGCGAAGGCTAAAAAAAAGGCATATGATGAGTTGTATGAGAGGATGGACACTAAGGAGGGAGAAAAGCACATGTACCGATTGGCTAGACAGAGGGACCGAGCGGGGAAAGATGTGCAGAATGTTAGGGTGATAAAGGATAACGATGGAAACGTACTCACAAGTAAGGAGAGTGTGTTGAGCAGATGTAATGAGTACTCTGAGAGGCTGATGAATGAAGAGAACGAGAGAGAGAAGAGGATGGATGATGTGGAGATAGTGAATCAGGAAGTGCAACGGATTAGCAAGGAGGAAGTAAGGACAGCTATGAAGAGAATGAAGAATGGAAAAGCCGTTGGTCCAGATGACATACCTGTGGAAGCATGGAGGTGCTTAGGAGAGATGGCAGTGGAGTTTTTAACCAGATTGTTTAATGGAATCTTGGAAAGTGAGAGGATGCTTGAGGAGTGGAGAAGAAATGTACTAGTGCCGATATTTAAGAATAATGGGGATGTGCAGGACTGTAGTAACTACAGGTGGATAAAATTGATGAGCCACAGCATGAAGTTATGGGAAAGAGTAATGGAAGCTAGATTAAGAAGTGAGGTTATGATTAGTGAGCAGTAGTATGGTTTCATGCCAAGAAACAGCACCACAGATGCGATGTTTCCTCTCAGGATGTTGATGAAGAAGCTTAGAGAAGGCCAGAAGGAGCTGCACTGCATCTTTGTGGACTTGGAGAAAGCATATGAAAAGGTGTGTCGAGAGGAGTTGTGGTATTTTATGAGGAAGTCGGGAGTGGCAGAGAAGTATGTAAGAGTTGTACAGGATATGTACGAGGGAAGTGTGACTGTGGTGAGGTCTGCGGTAGGAGTGACGGATGCATTCAGGGTGGAGGTGGGATTACATCAGGCTCTGAGCGCTTTCTTATTTGCAATGGAGATGGACAGATTGACAGACAAGATTAGACAGGAGTCCCCGTGGACTATGATGTTTGCTGATGACATTGTGATCTGTAGCGATAGTAAGGAGCAGGTTGAGGAGACCCTGGAGAGGTGGAGATATGCTCTAGAGAGGAGATGAATGAAGGTCAGTAGGAACAAGACAGAATGCATGTGTATAAATGAGGGGGAGGTCAGTGGAATGGTGAGGATGCAAGGAGTAGAGTTGGCAAAGGTGGATGAGTTTAAATACTTGGGATCAAAAGTACAGAGTAATGGGGATTGTGGAAGAGAGGTGAAAAAGAGATTGCAGGCAGGGTGGAATGGGTGGAGTAGAGTGTCAGGAGTGATTTGTGACAGATGGATATCAGCAAGAGTGAAAGGGAAGGTCTACAGGACGGTAGTGAGACCAGCTATGTTATATGGGTTGGAGACAGTGGCACACCAGAAAGCAGGAGACAGAGATTTGAATTGGGTGTGACAAGGATGGATAGGATTAGAAATGAGTACATTAGAGGGTCAGCTCAAGTTGGACAGTTGGGAGACAAAGTCAGAGAGGCGAGATTGTGCTGGTTTGGACATGTGCAGAGGAGAGATGCTGAGTATATTGGGAGAAGGATGCTAAGGATAGAGCTGCCAGGCAAGAGAAAAAGAGGAAGGCCTAAGAGAAGGTTTATGGATGTGGTGAGAGAGGACATGCAGGTGATGTGTGTAACAGAACAAGATACAGAGGACACAAAGATATGGAAGAAGATCAGACACTGTGGCGACCCCTAATGGGAACAGCCGAGAAAAGAAGAAGAAGAAGATATGAAATATTCTTCCTCTGGTAAGTAACAGCTAATTCAATAAAAAAAACAATTGCATACATATGACTGTACGTTATATAAATAAAATATAATACAAACCAATGGTGTCCAATGCTGTACAATGCCTGTTAATTGTGTTTTCTATTTATCCTGGACGGTGATTTTTCTGGAAGTGTCTATTTGATAGATAGATAGATAGATAGATAGATAGATAGATAGATAGATAGATAGATAGATAGATAGATAGATAGATAGATAGATAGATAGATAGATAGATAGATAGATAGATAGTAATGAGTGTGCAGTGTAAATTCAGCATAAATTAAAATTGCCAAAGGAACAGTAAGCAACCTTGGTCATTGTGTTTATCCACCATACAGTATGTTACACTAATGTACTTGTTAAAACTCATTTATACTTAGGCATAGATAGATAGATAGATAGATAGATAGATAGATAGATAGATAGATAGATAGATAGATAGATAGATAGATAGATAGATATTGCACATTGCGAGCATTCAACTGTAAAACTGATACATGGATTCTGCAACATTAATGTGACATGTTTTTTCTTCTCCATTGAAGTTTTTCACATCATTTGACATTGTACAGCATTGATCACCATTGGCTTGTATTATAAACATTTTTATCTCCTTTCTCCATGTAAACTATGAGGTAAGTAACATTTTTAAAAAAATGTCATTTTTGGGTGGAATATTCCTTTAAAAGTGAAAAACACTAAAAGGGGGCTTTAGTCCATTTATTCATAGGCAAAACATTTATGTATTACAACAGGTTCATGACATCAAGAAGCAGGCGTTTCTTATATTTATGTATAAATGGTATAAGAAACTTCATTTCCTTATTGTATAATGCAATTTGCCCTCATGCATCTATTTCAGTTTTCTCACTTTTTCACGATAAATTTAAAAACTGGATCAAAAGAACGCAGATGAATACAAAATAGGATGGCAAATCATAGACATAAATATTAGTCATACAATTAGTAGCATTTGAGATACTGACAATTCACTATATAATCTTAAAAGAATTCAGACAATCCCTTTTGTGTAACACTATAGGCTTTTATAGCTTGTCAAAACTCTTTAGAAACGTAATAAAGAGTCTGAACATCAAAGGCTTTTTTTTTTTTTTAAGATAACTAAGTTTATAGCTTCATATAATCTCTCCATTCCATAGAAGTTACAGTTCATTATTTAAGGATTTATTTTAATTTAGTTGGCTATGTCTTCAGATGCAGACGATGTCTTTATTATTTCTGTCACACTTTTCAGCTAACGGATATAAAAAAAACCTAAGATTTTCCAAAACATCCCATTACCCATTACAGCAAAAGAACAACCTAAATCAGTAATTTCATGGATAACATATTTTATTCTGAGAAATGTGCAGATTGCTCTCAAAAAAGATATTTCATTCTAATTTGCTTCTCCATACTAACTGAATGTTTAGCTAAGAAAGAAAAAGCTAAGAAAGAAAAAAGGAGCAGCAGGGAAACAGACTCACTATAGACACATCAATTGAATATGAAAAGCTTAATTTTCTATTATTCTCCACAACCCCCAAGGATTACCTCACAACATCACAAGAAAGCAGGGACAAAAACAGACAGTGAGGTAAAGTCCAAGGTGATATCTATACCTAATACAATTTTTTGTAGGATTTGTGCATACAGAAAATAGCATACTTAATTTCCCAAACAAACTAAATTACAAGTATCAAATAAAATGTGCCAGGATTAAAAGAAGTTAATGTATTGATATTCAGTAGTAAAAAATCTGGCACATGAATGACTTGAAGCATTTGCCTCAAAAGTTGCAAGTCCTAAGTCTGTTAATAGGAGTAATAAAGAGCTGAAAACAAGAGCTTACTTCCTTCTCTATCTAGTCAAGAAACATTTAATCTAATTAGCAGAAATTTAGGCTTTGTCATATCATCTGTCTTTTTGAAGGGAAGGAACACGGAAAGAAAAGGGTGGGAATAAATGAAACTTATGATGGTGCAGCATTATAAACAGGAACTGTCTCCTGCTTGTCAAGTTGAGAAGAACTGCTGCATTCATTTGCCATTATAAAAGTTTTTATTCCTTCACCATTGTGTTTCATCATTTTTTGCAAATGTTCTAATTAATACTTCATCTCTTGTAAACTGTTTTTTAATTGTCATCTATTCAAATACACAGTTTTGAATTTTTAATTAAGCTGGAAAGTAAACAAACATAATAATGTGCAACATTAAAGACAAGTTTTCAGAAATGTACTGCTGAGACTATGGGTTTAAAAATGATTTTAAGTACATTAAATACCTTTAAAGCTGTATGAAATCTGTAAAAATTCATCAAGTTCAACTATGGAATTGTTAACATATTTTAGGACAGTTCCCACTAAAACAAAATGTAGATAAATATATCATTAAAAATAATATACTAAAATACAATATTGAAAGCACACAATGAAAGAATGCCTAGGAAAGAAAAACTAAGCACATGGAAAATGACCAAAAGGGACAAATAAACCATTCTAATATCTTTCTTATCATCTGTTTTATTGTGAAAATGTCAACGAAAAGAACTTTAGCTTCCAAAGGTTTACTAACCTCAGTTTTCATGTACACCTTGCAATACTTACTCCTGAAATCCTTACAAGGTCTGGGTGCACAATGCTGAGACAATTCTTTTTCTCAGTTTTTACATCCTTGGAAGTATTTAATACTGAACCTCTGAAAACCTTAACAGTGGTAGGATGCATACTGATAGGATCAACTCAGTTTTTCACCACTGCAAGGGCTGAACTTGAATACCTTAACAATGGAAGTACTAGGGTGTTGTACCGTGTTAGCCATTATGAATGTAGAGAAAAGCCAAGCAAAATGACACCTTTTATTGGCTAACTAAAAAGATTAGAATATGCAAGCTTTCGAGGCAACTCAGGCTCCTTCTTCAGGCAAGATGTAAATTATTCTTATTCAGAGGCTGGGGTGGCAGATGCCTGTTTATGTCAATTGTCAGTATGTGTTTCTATGTGAGTCAGCTGACTAAAAATAATGTGAAGGAAAACTCTAAAAGATAGGAGACGTCCCTTATAATAATATAATAACATAATTGTTATAGTAATCGGGAATCGTATTCAAATTTAATTGTTTTAGTAATACATGTACTGTCTAAAAATGTTAGCAATTAAAGTTGAGAAAAGTGATCATAAAAATATTGATAATGCGGGCTGTGTTTAAGGTTAAGTGAAGCCTGGAATGTGTTTGAAGCCTACAAACAGATGCAAGTGATAAATAGATGACCCATGCCCTTGCAAGGCAAAAAGACAGCCAGCTGCACAGTCAGTTAAAGAGTTAAGGCTTTAAACATTTTACAAAATCTGAATAAAGTTTTATAAGCATAAAGTTTTATATATAACTCAAGCCTATAGATGTTGTTTTTCCTACAGATTCATCAAAACCTGTAGCTAAAGGATGAAACATAAATTATTTTTTCTATACAAGCTGCAAGAAATAGCTTAATACCAGTTTTGGCCAGAGAAATTAGAAATAATCCAATCAAAGGGTGGTGAATGTTTATCAATCAGATTGAATGAAGATACAAAGGTTAAAATGTTCCTATAATTAAAATTAGACTGATTTATTTCTCTAGTTTTCATATAAAAACAGTATAAAAGATTTACATATTTTGATGTATAACAAATGATTATTATTATCACTTCAGTAATTACAAAATGTATTAGAACTGCATACATGTATTAAGTTCTCTCTGTGAGTGATTAATTTTATGAAGATTTGTTATTATATCAATATCTTAAGGTTAAATGCTTAGTGATAATGCACTTAGCTAAATAGAATATTTAGTTATACATTAGAACCTATGAACTGTGCTGTTGTAATATTTTAAAGACCTTTAAAAGATTTCTCTTGATTAAGATAAGCTACAGTTTGTTCTATGGTATTAGATATTGTAAGATTTTTGTTTAGACAAAAATGACAACACTCAAAGTTCAACTATGTAATATCCTGTAATGTACAGGGTATAACTAATGTAATGTTTTAATTTTGATTAGTGTATTATCCTACTGAAGAAACATTTTTCATTAGCCTAGTAAATGTAATAATTTGTCATATTTAAATTATCTCTAACTGTTATTTATGATATGAAACTGAGAACTACGGGTCTAGAATTGTCATTAATAGTGCTGCATTATATTATACATATGATTGATAAAGAATTGTTTTATGTTGTGTATTTGCTATACCTTTTCACCCTTCTTTTAGCTTAGCCTAGCAAGTATTTTAGTTTTGGCCACTCAATTTAATGGTGCCAAAAGTCTCTCCAAGCCAGTAGTAAAAGTTCTATATATGACGAGAAGGTGGTGTTATACGAAATGAAGATTTTAAAAAGACTGTACTGATGACTCTTGGCCCATACCTCATAATAGCTGGTGAAGAAATGACTTGCTTGTCCAGACTGGAAGGAGTGCAGGAGCAAAGAAAGATTGTAAGTCCAGCTGGGAAAATCTGAAGCCATGCTGTGTGCAGACATTTTTGCTGCAAAACAGTTATATGGACTCTAACAGAAACAGGCTGTTAAACATGCCACTGAAGTGAGATGACAGCTGTTGAAGGCTCCCATGAATGAGAAGGCTCCCATGAATGAATGCTGAATCCAAGGCAAGCCTAGGGGGAAGAGTTCCTTTGCTAAAAATGGACGGTTACCATGTATGCATCTCATAAGATCTATTGGCAATGGTAAAAGACTTTAGTTTCCTGAAGCAGTCATGCTTTGTACAGAAGAAACTGCAAAGCCACCAAGCAAAAGACTATCTACAAACCACTGGGTTGGACAAGGCATGAATATAGAAAGTTTAGGAGTAGACTTGAAAATGTTATAAGAGGGGCTCAAAGGTATGAGGATATGCATAATTAACCACCAATAATGTTTAAATTGTGAATTGAATAGGGAATAGAACAATTAATAGTGAAGTTGGGAAGGATATAAATAATGTACTGTACAATTATGCAATAATACTAGTTAAGAACAAGTAATAATCATAGCAATAGATCTATAATAGCATCTGAGTTATGTTACAACTATTATAACTTATAACAAGGGATCAGACACCAAAGGGTGGGGTACATATAACAATATACTGAATTTAGAAATGTTATGAGTACCAAAGAATAGTAAAATTCATTAAGATGCTATATAGAATTATAATATCTGATGCTATGATACAACTGATGAGATATAATGATCACTACGTAGTAACACCATGTTAAATGTAACTGTTTGTCCAAATGTACTGTAACTTGTCATTGTTAATATTTACGCTGGTATTAGATGAACGGTACAGAAGCTATAGTGGTATTACACCTCACATTTCCACAAATGATTTTGAAATGTCTACAATGTAAAGAGGGATCTAGAACCTTTTGATTTGTGGATATGACTTTCAAGTATTGTTTTTTTTGTCACAGATCCAGTGACAAAGGGTGGCGTGTTATACTATGTGTTGTTATTTAAGTTTAATGTCACTGTTCTCTGTGCCCACTGTTATGGACTCATTCATACAGGCAGACCAAATATGGTACACAGGGCACAGCATCAGCATTTAGAATTGCCGAGCCAAGCACAGGACTAGATATCCACAGACAACTGGACAATTGAATAGTCAGCCTAAAGACAGACTAGTATATTTGGTGGTGTCAGTACACCATCTTACTTCCTTGTTGGCAGTGTAAGAACTGTATGTAGGCATTGTGCTATTCCTGTATGTTTTGAAGGTGGTGCTGGAATACTTCCTGCCCTTGTTTGGAACCAGAGAAATGCACCCTGCACATGGAACAACCAAAATAAAAGGATGGACCAACGACCAACACTTTGAAGCTTCCGGGCAGAAGAGTATGTCTTCCGTCCGAGGCCGAGCAGAAGATTATGTCTTCTGTCCGGCTAAAATCCTTTCAGCGTGGCAACGAAAGATGACGGACTGCACAGATCAAGAGTCCCACGGCTTGAAATGTCTGTCATAAGCTTCCCATTTGTAATGCCGTGTGAAACCATCAATAAAGAGCTAGAATTATCCTAACTTGTCGTGTAAGCTTGTAACCGTCATTGTGCATGCTGGGTGGGATTACACCTTTTTAATTTATAATAATTTATAATTCAGGTTAATTAAAACGCCGCAATATAAAAGAACACATTTCCAGAGAGCTAATGCCTCTTAAGGAAACATGCCGCTAACACAGTCTTCTGCTACTTTCTCTACAGTGCTGAGAAGTCGCCCAGTGAAGACATTTAGCCCCGCCACCTTAAGATCCCGGGCATCGCAGAAGGGAGCATCACATTTTGGTCAGGGCAACCTGTGAGATACATCTCCACTAAAGTATGTAACTAACAATCTCTTTTTGAATCTCTACAAGAAGGAGGCATTCTAACGAGTGCTATCTTTTCTGTTCTTTTTCTTTTGTTTTTTGTCTCCACATCAATAAAAGACATGAACTAATTAACACCACAAACTGTCTCGATGCATTACCGAGTTGTCATTACCATCCTGCATTTTCACAGATCATTGTAGGCACGGAACACACATGAAATGTATGTATCCCAAATAACAACATATTATTTACCCTATACAATTCAAGGCACCTCACACCAAGATAAACAGAATTGAGCTGGGAGAACTTTGTGTATGACTAAAGCTGCATCGGTGGGAGATGGGATAGCAGGCTGCCTACTGCCGGTGCTGATCGACACATTTGCAAAACAAAAGACGATGATGAGGAGGTGCGAGGGAATTTAAGGTGGCCTGGGATTACGTGTTTTTTGTAGGCTTCAGGGATTCTAGTATTAAAAAGGCAACTGCCTGTTTAAATACACACATTCAAAAATAAGATCAAAGGAGCTTCATGATATTACAGAGCATTTTTCTTGTGATGAATAAGCATTTTTATAAATAAAGATTCATTGTTTGTTCTTGTAACTAGCCAGGTTTGACAGTTTCATCCTCTAGTGAGAATTTTTATGGACAACATGCTTTGGTGGTTCATAACATGAGACAAGAAATGTTGCCAATCTATCGCAAAACATGCCCATACACACACACACACACACACACACACACACACACACACACACACACACACACACACACACACACACACACACCCATGTTAGGGTGGGTGTGTGTTCACCAATCAGGGTAACCTATATGCCTCTGGGGATGTAGTGAGAAAACCAACACAGACAAGGAACGAATGGGCAAACTCCACATGAGCAATATTCACATTAAAGGATAAAATATAATTCATCAAAGAAATAAAGTATGAGACTTTTTGGTTGGGTAAATAGTAGATACAAATACAACTGGTAAACTGTAATAATTTTAGCAAAATCCAAAAACATTGTGCAGAACACTGAACAATGCTTCCTTAGATAAACTCAATTTTGTGTTCTTCTTTCAGCTGCTCCCATTAAGGGTTGCCACAGCTGATGATCTTTTTCTGTATCTTTCTGTCTTCTGCATCATTCTCTGTTACACCCATCACCTGCATTTCCTCTCTCACCACACCCATAAACCTCCTCTTAGGCCTTCCTCTTTTCCTTTTTCCTGTCAGCTCTATCCTTAACATCATTTTCCCAATATACTCCGAATCTCTCCTCTGCACATTTCCAAAACAACGCAATCTCGCCTCTCTGACTTTGTCTCCCAACCATCCAACTTGAGCTGACCCTCTAATGTACTCATTTCTAATCCTGTCCATCCCCGTCACACCCAGTGCAAATCTTAGCATCTTTAACTCTGCTACCTCCTGCTCTGTCATCTGCTTTCTGGTCAGTGCCACTGTCTCCAACCCATATAACATAACTGGTCTCACTACCGTCCTGTAGACCTTCCCTTTCACTCTTGCTGATATCCATCTGTCACAAATTACTCTTGACACTCTTTTCCGCCCATTCCCCCCCTACCTGCATTCTCTTTTTCACCTCTTTTCCACAATCCCTGTGTGAAGATGCAAATCCCTTCAACACAAGGTAGGTATATAGAAGGCCTTATCAGCTTCAGGCAGGACAGTTTCTGGTTTATACCTGCAGTATTACAAATTAAACTTGGAGAAATGGCACATATCTGTGTCCTTTCTGGTGCTTGCGAGGGGGTGTGGGGTGGTGTCGGCACTCGCTGGGTGGCGCGTCTTGGGGGGATTTTGGATGGTGTTGGTGGCATCTCTCCTCGGAGGGCTTTCGGAGAGTTGAGTCGGTGGCCACTTGTCCATGTCCTCGGGAGACGCTTGCTTGCAGCCTGGGGCTTCGAGGCAGCAAGATAGGGCATAGGATTGGGTCTTTAAGAGGAGGCACAGTTGAGGAAGGACCAGTGTGGGAGTCGGGAGGTGTGCGTGGGCGAGAGCTAGTGCCATCTGGTGATCAGGTGAGAATGCGTGCGCAGACAGCTCCCAGGTTTAAAGGTGCACGACATGCGTGATGGGGATGGGAGTCCAGGTTTCTTGTCAGCTGATTGCTGGGAGAACTTATAAATGCCTGTCGGGCAAGTGTAAAGAGAGGCTGGGTGAGCAGGAGGACGTACGGTGTTGATTGAGAACAGGAGTAGGTTAATAAAATTAATCTGTTGTAAGAAAGGCGCTATATTGTGCCCGACCCGACACAGATTGACACAGAAGCACGGGTAAAATTGAAATAAACTGTTTATTATTCTTCAGCTGGAGGGCACGTCTTCCCCGTAATCTCTCCAGCCACAACACAGTCCCAAAACACAGTACAGTCACCAAGCACCTTCTTCTCTCACCCACACTCCTCCTCAACAAGCTTTGTCCTCCACCTCCCGACTCTAGCCCCTGAGTGGTGGTCGCTGGCTCCCTTTTACTGGGTACCTGGAAGTACTCCAGGTGGTTGATTGCCGACATCTGGCTGCACTTCCAGGTAAGGCAAAACCAGTGCCTAAAAGTGGCCAGCAGCTCCTGTTGCAGCACCCCCTGGCGGTGCTGGAGGAACCCCAGAGAGCTGCAGAGAACTCCAGCCCCCATAAAGCCCTGGGGGTGTCCAAGGCACCGCTGCACCCCAGGGAGGCTGCTATCGAGCATCCAGGGGGAGATACTGGGCTTCCCACTCTTGTCTCCCTGGCAGATGTGGTGAAGGGGCGTCCTGGCCTGGCATGGGCCCCAGCCATCTGTCACACTATATTTGAGAGAAGGACCCTGAAGGAACAATTGGATGGGTGCAATTTTTACAGGATATTTTTATTTCTTTGCCTTTTTGCAAAGCACAACTTTTATGAATGTTTGTGCCATTTACTGCACAATAAATTGCACTTTTTTTCAAATTACATTTCTGTGTTGGCATCTCTTACTGTTTCAGACCTCGGTCCCTCTATCAAGGACTTGCGGTCTGCCAGTTTTATCTGTTAAGGACCCGAGTGCCTGACACTCTGTTACTCTGTACAGTTGATCCGAAGTATTTTAACTCATCCACCTTCACCAACTGTATTCCTTGCATCCTCACCTTTCCACTGACCTCCCTCTCATTTATACACATGCATTCTGTCTTGTTCCTACTGACCTTCATTCCTCTCCTCTCCAGAGTATATCTCCACTTCTCCTCAACCTGCTCCCTACTATCGCTATAGATCACAATGTCATTAGCAAACATCATAGTCTGTGGGGACTCCTGTCTAATCTAATCTGTCAACCTGTCCATCACCACTGCAAATAAGAAAGAGCTCAGAGCCAATCCCTGATGTAATCCCACCTCCACCTTGAATGCATCTGTCACTCCTACCAGAGACCTCACCACTATCACACTTCCCTCGTACATATCCTGTACAACTCTTACATACTTCTCTGCCCGACTTCCTCATACAATACCATAGCTCCTCTCGAGGCACCTTGTCATATGCTTTCTCCAGGTCCACAAAGATGCAATGCAACTCCTTCAGGTCTTCTCTATACTTCTCCATCAATATCCTCAGAGCAACCATCACATCTGTGGTGTTCTTTCTTGGCTTGAAACCATACTGCTGCTCACTAATAATCACCTCACTTCTTAACCAAACTTCCACTACACTTTTCCATAACTTTATGCTGTGGCTCATTAATTTTATCCCCCTGTAGTTACTACAGTTCAGCACATCCTCCTCATTTTTCTTAAATATCAATACCAGTACACTTCTCTTCCACTCCTCAGGCATCCTCTCACTTTCCATGATTCCATTAAACAAACTCCACTGCCATCTCTCCTCAATACCTCCATACAGTCGACCCTTGATATACGACCGGTCTGACATGCGAACAACTTGATTTACGACCAAAATTTTTATTTTGATTTACGACCAACATCTTGCGTTACGACCTGAATGCGGTCACGTGTATCCGCTTGCGCGATTGTAAACAAACAGCCGAGAGCGTTAGTAGGTGTCAGTCGGAGCCCAGATACATGTGTTTGTGGACGTAATTTCGGTCAGTGCAGTTATTTATCTATATACAGGTAAAATTTCGTTACAACGAATATCTTTACAACAAAATTTTCATTACAGCGAAGTGTTTTTATGGTCCCGACAGCTTCCCCATATGATGCAAGTCTATAGAAATCTCGTTACTACAAAGTACATTCAGTAGATACTTTCATTACAACGAAGTGCCCTAAAGACCTTGAAATGCTTGAATGAATCATTCACAGAGCAGTTAATTCTGTACCACAGCTCAGTTGTGCACAACAACCCCCCAAACAGAAACACTAATTTTTTTTTCTTTCTTCTGACTTTCCTCGTATTTCAGTCTTACTTTTTACTTATTGCTCGTCACCATTTGAAAAACATCCATTGGAATTTAACTCATTGTCACCCTCCTATAGATACGGCAGACACGAAAAAACGATAACAGTTCATATTAGAAAAAAAACTTTACATTTTTTGCAGCTCTCGATTGCAGCAAAAAGAAAAAAAAGACGTTGCCAGTGAATTTGGAATTTTGCTATCGACGCTGTCAACTTTCTTGAAAGACCGAGCAAAAAAAGAAGAAAAATCTTGGCTTGCAAAACGTATGTGAACTGCTGCATTTGAACACGTTGAAAAAGCAGTTTTTATGTGGTTCAGTGATGCGCGTTCAAGAAACATTCCTATTAATGCGGCACTTATTCAAGGTAAATGTGAGGTTTGTAAACTCTCTTGGGACCTCCCCCAACTAGACGACACGCCGAAGAGCGTCCCGAAGTCCAAACTCCGCGTCTATGGAAGACTGTTTATCTGTTGCTGGGGCAACAGCCGGCTCAAAGCTGTGCTGAGTCTCTCAGCCAAAGCAAACAGAAAAGATATCGATGGGTGATATGCAAGGAACATTGTAAATGCAGGTAACAGGTAACTTGATCACTGATCTGCTGTGTCTGTGTATAGCAGAGTGGCAGATCACGCTGCAATAAATAAGTGTGCCGTTTCTGTTTCAAGCTGAATAAAGTTGGTTTTGCTAAAGTACTGAGACTCAACCTCGTGTTTTGGCAAGCAAGACAGGGACTTATAGCGCGACCCCGATCTTTTAAGATTTGCTTCTGTGTCACTTCACTGCAGCGCTATGAGTCTGTTGTTACCCTGCCCGGCAACGGACAAACAAGCTTCCAAAATGCGGCAATTGCGCTTCAGGACGCAACTCAGTGTGTCGTTCCCATTGAGTGGGGAGTGGGGAGTGGGGGGGGGTCTCAAAAGAGTTCAGAAACCTCACAATATGAAGGAATAAAAAGGATGATACAGCTTATGATTGATAACTGTGCTGCCCACAACATGCTTCCACATTTAAATAAAGTTCCAGTTGAATTCCTCCCACCCAAGTGCACGGCAGCGCTTCAGCCATTGGATTTGGGCATCATTCGGACCTTGAAAGTGTATTATCGCAAGGAAATGCTGAGAAAAATTCTCGTCAGAATAACTTGTAGGCAGGAGGTGATTAAAATTAACACAAAAGAACCTATTGAAATGATTGCAAACGCCTGAGCGAAGTTAAAGAAAGCCTTTAAAAAACCTTCCGTTTCATTCTCCTCCCCCTCCCTTCCTGCAGCCCAAAGATGGCAAATTAAATGGTGAGTACAGTATGAAATTGTTGTTTCTGGTAGGCTACACACTTTTTATAACTTTTTGGTTAGTACATTAGAAATATTATTGGTGTTTTGGTAAATTATGCACATTATACAACCCTTTTTTTATTATGAAAAGGTTAAGTAAGTGTTGCAGTGGGAGGTTCGGAACGCATTATGGGTATTCCCATTATTTCTTATGGGAAAAATAGTCTTGACTTACAACCAACTTGAGTTACAACCAGCCCTCGCGAACGAATGGAGTTCGTAAGTCAAGGGTCCACTGTACTTCCATAGGTATGTCATCTGGACCAATGGCTTTTCTATTTATCATCCTCTTCATAGCTGTCCTTACTTCCTCCTTGCTAATCCACTGCACTACCTGATTCACTATCTCTACATCATCCAATCATCTCACTCTCTCATTCTCTTGATTCATCAAGCCTCTCAAAGTACTCTTTCCATCTGCACAACACACTCTCCTCGCTTGTGAGTACATTTCCAACTTTATCCTTTATCACCCTAACCTGCTGCACATCTTTCCCAGCTCGGGCACTGTGTCTATCCAATCGGTACAGGTCCTTTTCTCCCTCCTTAGTGTCCAGCCTCTCATACAACTCACCATATGCCTTTTCTTTAACCTTCGCCACCTCTCTCTTCGCCTTGTGCCTTATCTCTTTGTACTCTTGTCTACTTTCTGTATCTCTCTGACTATCCCACTTCTTCTTCGCCATCCTCTGCCTCTGTATACTCTCCTGTACTTCCCCATTCCACCACCACGTTTCCTTTTCCTTCTTCAGGATGTTAAATGCTGTCATTGTTGCAAACAAATGGCTGAAAAATATTACAAATATAAAAAATCAACATGTTTGCTAAAATATATAAATTTGATATAGTCGAATACATATTCAGAAATAATTATTTGGATAAATACTGTCACCAATAAACTGTTTCACTAGAGCAGGGGTCTCCAACATTTTTTCCCCTGAAAGCTACTTTTACAAAATGAAAATGTCAGAGAGCTACTCATAATAATAATAATAATAATAATACTTCATTACATTTATATAGCGCTTTTGTTATCTAACGTTTATTCTCATAGCTTATTTCAACCCAAACAAACTGAATATACTTGTTTTGCCTTAACATTTACAAAATGTTGGTGTCCACAACTCACATTTTGCATTAAAACATCACAAAAAATATTTAGTTCACCTGCAAGTGCACTTTGTATGTCTGTATGCATTTTCTAGTGTATCTCACACTATTGAATTAAAAAATGAATGCTGTCAAAACAAAACAATGCAATTACAAATAATACACAGATATTACTTATTCTTTTGTCATTTTGTTACATGTCAGTTTCACTTCACAAGAGTATTCACATGTCCAGTTGCATGTGTGATGTGTTTTTTAGTTAGTGAGATGTCTGGCACTACATGGAGTTAACAAGAGAGGTGTATGGTGGAGTGTAGCCACTTAGGTTCACTCTTATGGAGTCATTTAAATGTTCATCTGCATTACAACAGGTACACATGTCGTAAATGTAGGAAGGACGGTCCTTGTGTGTGTGTGTGAATTGTTAACATTTGAATGTGATGATTGCATATAGCGCTGAACTGACCTCTCTGTACTATTGTTACCTCTTCATGTCCTAGAGTACGAAAGAAACAGCAACATGTGGGGACTGGCAAGATCGGGGAAAAAAAGACACAAGGTGTTATGTGAATGAATATAAATAATGTGAATAATGTTGCATCCGTGCCACAATGTTTTCCAAAATGTACTATACAGGTCATAAAATGAATAATTCCAAATCATATATACCTAAGTCCTGCGGTGGGTTGGCCCCTGCCCGGGATTGGTTTCCTGCCTTGTGCCCTGTGTTGGCTGGGATTGGCTCCAGCAGACCCCGTGACCCTGTGTTCGGATTCAACGGGTTGGAAAATGGATGGATGGATGGATATACCTAAGTCTGTGTTTTTTTGTTTTTTTGACATCATACACCATAAGGTGCATACTAATTCAGCATGAGCAGGAACACTCAATAAACTGAATAAAAAAAAAATGAAGTGACGGTGAGATACGAAGAAGGGCAGATTCACCAGCGTTTGTGTGTCAGCTTTTATCCCTCCAGATCAGAGAATGTCCAGTTCCATTGCCTCAAAACACCACTCACATCTACAGTTACTCCCAGTTTCAAATAAATACTAACAGCGTCAGATCCCTAGGGCGGTAGTATGTATCGTGATTGTGACAGAGAATAAAAGTGAAAAAAAAACGGTATAAGTCCTATAAATGTACACCGTCTGTTACAGACTCAAACCAAATGTATGTGTGTACTGTATAATATTAACAATAAGAGCAGCTCACTACTGAAAATGGCAAATATAGGAGGCAGACGGGATAGAACTGGGGACTCTTGATTACAAGTAAGCAAAACTTACCGCTACGCCACGGAAGCTGTTGTATCATCCTTGAACCTTTTGTGAAGGTGTTTATTTGATTTTTGGACTTCAGGCTTCACACATTATATAGTTTATGCCAACATTTTGTCATTTACTGCTAAAATATGGCAAACGTTTCTGTTTTAACAATGTGTTTACACAGATTATTCTAGAAACGGAACACACATGAAATGTATGTGTTCCAAATAACGATCTATTATTTCCACTCTAAAACTCCAGCACTTCACTCCCAGATAATCAATCAAGGCATGAGCTGAGAGAACTTTGTGCATGTTCTGCGGCGGTGGGGGATGGAATAGCAGGCTGCTTGCTGTTTGTCTTAATCAGCACCTTTACAGGACAAAAGACGCTGAGGCAAAGGTGCGAATGGATTTAAGGTGGGCCGGATCTATGAGTTTTTTTGGAGGCTCTGGTAATTCTAGTGTTAACTCCGCTTAGCTAGCGAACAAGAGAACAATTGAATTAAATTTTGTTTGATATTTAAAATAACATGTTACTTAGGTCTTGACGAGTTTGAGTCCGGATATTCTCTAAAATGTATGCCACTTTGAAAACATAGATTGCAATTCGGATTGTGGATCGTGATATGATTTTTTGGAAATATTTTCCACCCCTAATTTGACTAATCAAGTTTTCAAATTTATGTAGGATGCATTAACCCTTTGGCGAGCTACTTGGAAAGGGGTTGCGAGCTACCGGTAGCTCGCGAGCGACGTGTTGGAGACCCCTGCACTAGAGGAACAGGAACAGGGAAATGTGAATTCTGAGGGTATATTCTGTAAACCATTTAAAATTTGACTTATTATATATCTAAGCACTCAGATATAGACACTTCAGAAGTCTATTGGGCTATATTTGATTTATTTTAAAACTGAACTTTGGACATTTGTCCATATTAAATAAAGATAAAATTAATATCTCCCACTTCTCCTCACTTCTTACAAAACATCATCTGCTAATTTCTTTCAAATCTCATAGGGATATTATGAAAACTCCGCTCACTTATTTGTTTTATTTATTTCTAGTAGAAAATGTAACCGTTCATTTTCTCATTTAAACCCGGAAAAATTAACAATGTTATATTGTATCTCTGCCACATAAACAGGAAAAGAAAAAAAATTAATGCTAGTTATCTAAGTAGTAAGTGTTTATTAGCACTTGAAAACACTAAAAATGCTCTATCTCCCTCGAATAAACACAAATAAACATGATTTACTATGAATGCAAAGCATCTCATTGCAGTGAAAGTAGAAAGTCAAAATTAAGTTAAACCACCCAAAAATGGCAAAGTCTTACCTTAACTGTAACCTGAACCTTTGGGGAAACTATGCAATGGTTGTGATATTCATTTATATTTTTACTAAAATTGCTAAAAACTGTTTGAATATGTTTTACTGGACAATTCAAAAATGCATACTAACCAAATTCACTTAACTCTAATAGCTCCTTTGGCTTACCATAGATCTGCACATGTAAAGGAAAGTCTGTGTTTGGGAGTGTATCTGTTGCACTTTACTATTATTGAAAAAACAAGTCTATAACACAAGTGGCAAACGTGTTAGACAAGTTGAGACAGGCTACTGCAGTACTAGATAAAAGAAAAATATGCAATCAATTGTACATGTACTTTCACTCATGTACTTACATGCGTATTCAAAGACTACGTGTAAGTTTGCTACGTTTAGAAAAGTGACAACACCAGAAGAAATATAAGAAAACATTGACAAGGAAACTAAAACAAGAACAAAAATAAAGTGTAGAAAAAAGAAATCTCATATGTCTAAAAGGAGATTTCAAGTGTAATAAAAATGCACTTCATTATAGTACCAGATATTGGCGAAAGGATTACATATACTTATGTACTCTGTATTAATGTAGCTACTAAAATATCTGGCATGACTTTTTATGCTTCATCAGTTGATTTAGTACTTCAGTGTCTATTTTCATAAAATTATTATTTTCAGTATAAAAGGCACTTCTAGTTTTGGTAGTCACAAAAGATCAAAGACCAAATCAACATTGTTATCCAACATCTAAAAACAAATTGGTTAAGCATCTTAATTTTTAGTTATTTATCTTTTTATCTTATCTTTCTTCCTCAAATAGCTTTGCTTAAGACTGCTTTTATTATCTATGTTGTGACCTGAACTATCTTTGGGTTAAAAATAAAAAAAAGCATTATGACTTAAGAAAAACAAAATGTTACAAACTACACAGCTATAGAAAATAACATGTGTGTGGCATAATTACAATGACAAACCGTAAAACTTTGACACAATGTCTAAAAGTTGCCATCATGCATGCAATGCCCTAATTTTAATGCAAAATTATGAGCTCTTTGCACTTTCTTTTGCTTTTTCGAAAAATCCTCCAGGATTAATGATGGTAAATTTCTGAACATTCTGCAGACTAATAGATTTAACATCATTAGAAAACATCTTGGTTCATTGTAATAGTAATAGTAATTAATCACAAAATTATGTTCTGATCCATTTTATTTTTGAAATTATTACTGCTACTATAAATTTTTATTGTTATTTAGCAAGGCCAACACCATGGTGATGTCAGCGCACTGCCAATAAAAAAGCAATGCTTACAAAATGGCATCTGAACTTTGGATTAAGAAAGAAAACAATAATAATAGTCCAGAAATGAAGACAGCCATAAAAAAAGAAAAATTAGATTAATAGCAACTTAAATAGGAATTCTGGCTATGATTTATGCATGACACTTTGATATTGGCAAAATATTTAATAGACTCTTCTGTACCAGACTGGTCAAGGATGACACTTTTTACACACCTCAAAAAGTTGACACTTCTTCTCTGTCACTCAAATCACTTCAAATTGTATTTTTAAAAATGAACACACACATAAATATGCATAATGAAGAACTCCTTTTAACATTTTGTGGGAAGTCAAACTGCCAAATGAAGAAAACTGTCGCTTCTATGTCAAGTTTTCCATTAGTACAAGGCTTGCACTGTTTTTGCTACAGTTTTACTGCATGTATTTTTATGATTACTAGTTATGATACAGTGTAAATATGTCCCGATTTGTTCCTTTTAATTTGTGGAATAGCTACTGTACTTTTTATTGCTTCAGATGTTATTCCATTTCATGGATGCCGCCATGTTGCTGACTGCAAATGGTACTGTCGTTAAACCACAATAGCTTGATCCCTGATAATCGTGCCAAGCAGACAAACAAAATAAGGCTATGCTTAAACCGCTCTTCAATTCCGATTTTTTCACTCATGCGTAGCACAGATCTAATCTTTATTTTTTTGAATAGTGTGATCAGCAAAAAACTTGGAATCTTTGCTTTCATTATTATTATGGTTATTTCATAACCAAAGTTTTGCCTCAGCATCTTGCTTCCACCCACCCTAATTCCTCTCTCACGTATACAGGCTTCTACATACAGATATAGCAGTGATAACTGTGCACAAAGAAATGGCTACAATTTTTTGCTTTCTATTTCTGCTCCTTGCCTAATGAGCTGATGAATTTCACAGACATGGGACACTGAAACAACCAACCAGCATCTGCCTAACAAAATTGTTTTTATTCATTTTGGCATATGTGGAAGAATCAGGATAGATATCTATATACACTCATCACATTTTGATGACTCATAAAAGTAATTTAAACAGTTACAAAAACAATATGGATAAAAGTGTTTAAATCCCAGCTAACCTACTGTTTCTGGGGAGTTTACATGGTCTCTATGTGTTTATATTTTTTCAGGTACTCTGATATTCTGTGAGTGAGAGTTAGATTATGTGTAAATGTGTCCTGGATTGATAGATGTACTCGTGCTAAGCCCAAGGTTGGTAGGTTTAGTAACTGGACAAATCACAGAAGTGTTTAAGCTATAAGATGAAAAATACATTTTGTGGAATATAAGTGCAAGATGTTTAATAGAACATTTTGACGCCAATTTTTAAAGCATTTTTCTCTTCACAAAACTTCTTTGATACATGAAAGAGTTTTAACAAGAAGGATGCATTCAGTGTACTGCCTAGGAAACATTTTGAGAAAACACTAAGAGAATAGTAAACACGGCTATTACGGCTTGAAAAGCCTCTGTAAGTCAAGGTACTTCTTATGAAGAAAATAAAAACAAAGTCCAAATGATCAAGAATTTGGCAAAACCTATACAAAGACAACAGTTTTTAATAAATAAAAAATATATTGCTAGTTAATGTTTTCTTTTTCTAGTTGAATATTAATTTTACATTTACGTTTTATAGGTATGTTCATTGAATCAGAACCTATTTGATGCTGAATAAACTGATATATAGTTCTTAATATTTCAAAACATTGTATGATTACTGCTCAAAGCAACTTTCATTAAATGCCCTTTTTTCATATAGATTGTGTGTGGTCACATTCATCATATTGTCACAGTGTATATTGAGATAATGGAAAAGTCACTATAGTATATCTGCTATACAATGCCTTGATGAAATATGCCAAAAATTTAACAAAAAAATAAAATCTCATTTTTATTCAGTTTTATAGAATGTTTCTTTAATTATTTTAATCAATATGCTTTATTTAAAAGTAAATTATTTTATATGCTAGAAATAAAAAAAAACTAATGTTACGTCCCATATTTTTCAGAATAATTTTCTGAGACCATTTAGTTTATGCTTAGCCAAATGTCAAGGAAGGCCAGCTAATATGTTACACATGTACGAAACACATAAACTAACACAAAAAAAAATTTCTAGCAGTTTTTTTTTTTTTTTTACTGCAGACAGTTAATGCATACATAAAGGGCAACAGTACATTAATATATTTACTTTGATTTCTTTAAATTGCCTACCTTAATAAAAGTACACTGTTAACACTAGAATATAGAGGAAAAAACAATTCATGTAGAGTTAAAAAATATGTCCCACAAAAAGAAAACAAAAAAAAAAAAGATGAGAGATTATCACAGCAAGGGGCAAATATTACGCTTTACCCCATTCTCAATAATGCCTTCACAGGTTCCATTTAAAAGATATACCAGGCTAAATGCTGGAAGTACATAATAAACTATAACACTAAACAGCTGTTAAAAAATACATTTTTTGGAGTTTGAAAAATCTGTGAGATTAAATAAGCATGATACATTTGACTGCCTAGGCCACTGCAGAAGAGAGATACATAACCAATATAAAAGCAACATGGAATACAATTTACATTGGCTTGAAAACATTATACTAGCAAACAACAACTCCTGTTTCAAAAACACATAAGACTTTTTGTGATATAATCAAAATTGTTATATATAAATATATATGGGGTGGCAGGGAGATAGATAGATAGATAGATAGATAGATAGATAGATAGATAGATAGATAGATAGATAGATAGATAGATAGATAGATAGATAGATAGATAGATAGATAGATAGATAGATAGATAGATAGATAGATAGATAGATAGATAGATAGATAGACATATGTTAAATACAAACAAGCTTCACTTTAATGTAGACTAGTGTAAGGATTATACATCATTGGGTGGGGTTGATGTCAGGAGGTGGAAGATTTCTCCTGTTTTTTTCCATCTGTTTCAAAAGCATATTATTAGAATGGTAGAATGCGCTTTTTTTTTCTTTTAGTCTAATTGTGGGTGTATGTGGGAGGAAAGATTATTGACTGTTTTTTTCATGTCATGGTTTCTCACAGTGTTACAACCTAACAATTAAAAACAATCAATCATCAGAAAAAATACTGTATGCAGGTTGTACAAAGTCTATTAGATAGAGTGTATTAGGCACACTTGCAGCAAGGGAAGGGGAGATGCTTACCTGACAGGCATTGTACAAAAGCTGATGCTCAATTTTCTTAATTCCAAGGATCTGCTGGAACATTTCATAAAGCTGATCTTTGCTAAGTATGAGTTCTGAAGCAACATTCACATTCATTCTTGGAGTCTGCTTACGAAGGTCTTCCTCTCCTCTAAAAATAGCATCAAACTTGGCTATCCATGAGCTTAACACTGTCTCCTTACTCAAACCATCAATTTCTGGAAGGCTCCGGACTCGTTTCTCAATATTCTTTTTAAAAACTTCTCTGAAATCACTGGCAGAGCTGCCACCACTTTGCACCATCCTGGCTACACGATCACTCTTCAGAAAAACCTGATACAAATGAAAAATGGACAACATATCAATGTTATTTAATCTAATAAAGTCAAATATTATTTCTAATTAATATAAATCTAAAATTGGGTTATAAAAGTAACACAACATTAGTTTTAATGCTAATTACCAACTTTTCCAAAAATAAACATTGACAAATTTGTCTATTTAATTTTTTGCCTGTTTTATGTCAATGTCAATTTATTTATATAGCACATTTAAAACAACATAGGAATGCTGTGGCCAAAGTGCTTTACAATAAAAGAAGAAAACACATATAATTAACATAAAAAACATAAATAGAAAAAAAATAAATGAACATAAATAATAAATAGAAGTAAGATTACATAATCACAATGAGGAAACCATCAGTATTACTGAAGATCATGGAAAGCAAGTGAATAGAAATGAGTCTTTAATCTTGTTTTGAACAGTTCAATTGTAGACGACTCCTTTATGTAACTAGAGAAAATATTTGCTTCCAGTAAACCACTTGGTAAATAACTCAAAAAACATTTAAAATATGTTATAGGCTTGCTTGATATTATGCAAGCATTTGATTTTGGCAGAAGTAGTATTAGAATGAAATATGACTTCACCATGAGTCGATACACTAGGGGAAAAAAAAGTTAATTTTAATTAAAGTGCATATTGATTCAGGAAGCTGCAGACGCTGAATAAAATATATACATACACACACACAGAGATTATATATATATATATATATATATATATATATATATATATATATATATATATATATATATATATACACACACACACAAACACACGCACACACATAGATACATACATACAGACAGTATATAAGGGCAGGCCACCGCTCAGTTATTTGAATGTTTGAACAAGGTAGTTTAGCAGTGCTTTCCTGGGAATACAACTGCTGTTCAGCTTCTTAGCTACTCAAAATGAAGACTTGTGACTTTCATATAAATCCTTGACATATAATTGTAAATGTAAATGTAAAGGTACTGTGCAAGAATTGCTGGACCTCGCTGAATGATGTCTCTCAGCCCTGTATCTTCAATCATTTTTAGATGTTAATGCTTTAGATTTTGTTTCATTCTTGGATATAAATCAAGTTGTACATTCATGGATTATAATTTGCTGCAGGTTTTGCTGCCTAATGATTTTGTAAAATAGTAGACTTACTGATCAAAGCTTAACTAGGGCAGGCTATTGACACATACAGTACATGATTAAATATCAAGCAATAGCACTACCAGGGGTTTTCAACCTTTTTTTCTAGAAGTAACACCTCCAGGAATTGAAATATTTTGAAGCACTGCTATTTTCCTACAGTCTTAAATTGTTAAATTGTTAAAAACCATATTCTTATTAGGGACAACTAAAAGTTTAATTTCTTAACTTCCACTCCCCTGCCTAATATTGAATTTAGTGATTTTAACAAGTGATTACAGATAGTTTTTTGTGTGGCTGTGTACTTCATGTTTTTCTGCACATCAAATGTGTTTTTAATGACTGATTCTTTAATATAAGAACAATAGCATACTTTGATAAGGAATAAAATGTAGCCTAAAATTTGCATATTTTAATATACAAAAAATGACATAGTTACATATGAATCCAAATTAAAAGAAGCACAAAAATAACTCACAACATTTAAATCCAGTCAACAGAAGAGAAAATTAACTCAAAGTTAATTGTGAAGGTTGAGTATCTTTATGTTTTATATGGTCAATGTCAGGTTCCATTTTTGGTAACATTAAGCACATTTCTGCTTCTAACTTCAGCCTACTGTATTCCTGTATTTATTTTGAATGGAAGGATGAAGGTAACCAAATGTTAGTAACACTCTCTGAAACAATAGCTTTCCTCTAATAACACTAAAATGCAATGTAGGATACATGTACTTTATTAATAATAATTGTTAAAATTCATTTTTGTTCTTCGCTGTATATTATTTTGCCTTAGTCTGACAATTTCTAAAATGCCTCCAAAAATAATGCTACATGACACAAGTTTACAAAAACTAAAAAGTTTGTAACTCTGGAGAGGAGAACCTGAAAGAGAGAGAGAGAGAGAGAGTGACAGAGAGAGGAAGAGTGTGGGGGATGTGTGCATGTGTGCGAATGTAAGAAAGAAAGTACTTGCATGAAACACTTTTTTTTTTCCAAAAATCTATCACTGTTGGTCCATGGTGCAAGACTTTGATATAGCATGTGCAATTAACATGGAACAGGAGAAGAGATGTAAAAGAGATAAGTGCGAAGTCTAGCAGCAGAAGCACCATGAAATGGCATGGCACAGCAAGTGCAGCTGCAGTATAACCAATATCCCTTTCAAGTATTTTAATTGCCACTTTTTACACTTTTTTTTGTTTCCTAGCGTACCACTAAACAACTGTATGTGTACCGACCACTGCTTTTGTACATACCAACATTGATATATAACTTTTATGTAACAAGTGAAAAGCATCTGTAGTTACCTACTGTATTTGTTTATTTTAAAAAGTAGTTAATTTAATGACAAACTTTAAAATTGGAATTGATTTTTATAATAACGTTAACCTTGTCACAGCCTCCAGTTTGAAAACTATTGGCTTCGATAGCAAGGGGTGCTTATTAAAGCAATAAGAAAAAATAATGTTTCACCTTGTTAATCACTCTCATTAATTTTGAGAGAATCAATCACTTTTACTCTGCAGTACTTAATGTACAGGAATTTGACTTGGTAGATTTGAAGCTGCTTATAACATAACACAATGTCACATACAAATAGATAGATAGATAGATAGATAGATAGATAGATAGATAGATAGATAGATAGATAGATAGATAGATAGATAGATAGATAGAGATACTTTATTAATCCCAATGGGAATAACTAACAGTTTAAGTAAAAAAAAGGAAAAAAAAAACTGTAAAAAGATGCAGAATAGTACAATTATAAAAGAAATGTACAAATGATGATGTGCAAGTCAAAGTGTGAGAGTATAATGTGTATGCACATGCATACATGTACATATACTGTACACACACACCTTCATACAGAATATGGCAGAATACATGAATATGCAGAGAAGACAAGCTGAATTACTGGTTCGAGAGGGCTATGGCACTGGGAAAGAAACTATTTAGGTGTTTGAGATTGGAGTCGGAGGGTTCATAAACAGTAAATCTGCATGTAAGCATTCTTGATCGGTTGAGGATGAATGAATTCTGAGTTTAACAGATAGGAGCTGATCTCATTTGTAAGTAATCATCATTTTGTTACAAAAGGCAAAGCTAACAGATACATAAAACAACAGATACATAATCAGCGGTCAAACAACCATGGTTGCCTGATCAGTGCCATCTTAAAATCCTAAAATATATGCAGTATATATACACATATATGAGCATATATCCACATTTACATATATGTGTGTGTTTGTGCAAAATGGGAAGGAAACGCAAATACCACAGAGGTGATGATTATGTAGAGATATAGTAGGAAAATAACTGAGAAAATCTCACTCTCTCAATAAAGAAGAAATACACCAACCTATATGCAATGATTATCAGCTTTCTCTATATTTAACAGGAGACTTTAAAGGTAACTATGAAACACTGCAACCACCGTTAACATATTTTCAATATCTTAAACTTCTTTTCTAACCCTCAAGCTACACCCAGGGTGTTAAGGCCTTAAACTTAACAGACCAAGCATTGCTTTAAGAGCTCAACAAGGATAACAAATTTAATCTTAACCTTTTTTATTGCTTTTCCTATGACAGCCTCATCACAGTTTATACTGCTTCTCAGCTGACAGATTTTATTATTGCTTGTCCCCTGAGGGAATATAGTGACACCAGATAACTAGACACAGTAGAACACAATCAGGTTGTAATCTCTGATGTCAACGAAAGTGGGAAGGCATTCAGTAAATACCTGGACTGTCATTTCAAGTCTCTGAGAGAGGCTGCAAGAAACTGAGCTTACACAAGTCCACAACCCCAAATTTACCTTCTACATCATGGTGATAGCACACAAAGGGATGATTCTTTTTTTATGTATTATGTAAAAAGGTACATAGTTTGGCCCAATAATCAATAGTATTTGCTCCTGTGTACACTTGCATGAAGGTTCACTGGCATTTGTGACCAATTAAGTATCTGATACAATTAATAATTAATTAAGCAATTAAGTATTTGGTACAAATACATTGTTATTAGAAAAAGTGACGTCCACAGGTGTCTGCCTGCTTACATGAGTTTCCGAACACAAAAAAAAAAAAAAGGCAGAGTGGAATTATGCAATGAGACTACAATATTATCGTTGTGCAACTGAATTAAAAAAGATTAATGGAGTGCTCATTTAATTAAAGTTTGCTTTCTAATTTAAATTAGAAAGTACTTCTTTGGCCAGTCAATTTTGTAAAGCCCCAAGCTATAGCAATCTAATTCACAGGATAGAACTACGAAGACTCTGAAATAGGCCTTTTTCCCCCCTTTGGGTACCTTTCTATATAACCATGTGATTTGCTATTTTATGAAGTTTTTCACTCATCTAAAGATTTTAATTATAAAAGTGAATATTAATAGTCGATACAGGCACACATGTGTCAATTTACATAATTAAATTAAAAAACAACAACAGAGATATCAGTATATATGTGTGTGTGTGTATGTATGTATGTATGTACTATATATATGTGTGTGTGTGTGCGTGTGTGTGTGCGTAAACAAACCCCAAAGTAAAGTATTGCTTTACTCTTTGGTTACTCCAGTAACTCATTTAAATTTTCATTTAACCTTATGGTATTTTATAAATATTGTGTTTCTCTCGTTTAATTCCTGCCATTTCTACTTCCAGCTCCCCTTCCAATGCCTGTATCACATGCTAGCTCTGCATCTTTTTGTGTTTGAGTTGGGAACAGAAATTTAAATGCAAATTCTGTGCAACAGCATGATCATCTAACTTTCTACAGATCCTCCCTCAACATGAGACGAACCATGTTTATTTACACAACTGACTTTTTAAATTTCTGTATGTTTAAAGATTGCTAATCAATATTTTCAAGTTAGTAAACAGAAATGTAAAGGGAACTTCTTATATATTGTGTGTTGCCTTAAGATGGCCAATTTCCTTCTATACAAGTTTAAGTAAGTGTACAACTGTTTTTTTTTCATTACATACATGCAGGATAACCAATTAAAACTAATTTGTTCATACTTAAGTAGCTGCATCCTAACTAGAAAGCAGCTGCTATTAACATGTCTTTCCCTATTATATCACACAACCCATGTAAGTGTGGCACACTCAAAAAAAAAAAACAAAAAAAACAAAAAAAAACAATAGTTTATCTTATTAATGTAATCGCCAAAAGTGAATCCTATTTGGTAAACAAAGGGTCCCTGTTGTTGACTGGACCATGAAAACAAACTGTGGCATGAGCAGTAATTGGTAGTAACGTGTTTCACACTGAAGTGGTTCCATCAGGGTTGCAGTAAAGGGACGAACTTCGGCCCGCACAACAGACACAACTTGGACAACAAACTGAAAGTTGTGTGCTCTCATTGCTGCTCCACTTTACCTATTTCACAGGGCCAAAGACCTAGATTATGTCACCATTGAGGGCCAGTGGAGTTCAGTTCCAGACCTGGTTGAGTAGCTCATCCTCTGGTGGAGGCGAAGTTCGCATATACTTCGGGATTTGCTGCTTTTGTCATTTTTGTTGCTGTGTACTTTTATTAGCATATTTGGTAAATCTGATAATGCATCCTTAAAGCTGAATAAAATAAACATAAAAGGGTTTTTCTTAACAAAAGATATTAACATTGTTATTAAATAACTGATCTATTTATTTAAGAAACAGGCTTGCTTTAAATTTTTGTATCAGCTAGCAACAAATGCATTAATGTCAAAGAACGAAACAACTTATTTTGAAACCAGTTCATGAAACACATTTATGCACAAACCCACATTCACTCATACCGAGACTATTTCCACCAATCATCCAAACCCACTTATCCAGAGCAGGATCATGGGCAATCTGGAGCCTATCCCAGCAGGCATCACAAGTCAGGAACAATCCCTGGACAGGACAAAAGCCCATCACAGAGTTAATACACATACGAACACACACACACACACACCCCTCGGGGCCAGTTTGACATCAGCAATCTGATTTAGAAGGAAACCAAAGCAGCCAGAGGAAATTCACACAGACACAGGGAATGTATGCAAACTCCATACAGTGAGCACCTGAGACTTGAATGCCAATCTCATCTTGCAAAGTAGCAGCACCTAATGTTGCCCCACAAAAACAATGTAGGGATGCCAAACTGTGTAAACTACAAATGATTGGAATATGAGAAAAGAAAAAGAGTACCCACTAAAAAATTAAAATAGAATAAATTAAACTCAGTCTACTGTAGCTGTGAGAAAGCAGCACTAATCACAACTTGACATCCCCTCTAATCAATAACATATTGAGTACAATACATAGGACTTGATCAACGTTCATAATGATGGGAAAAAAAAATCAGTGATAATGGCAGAAAGAGAGCAAAGGAAACTATGGAGTAAGGGCAAATGAAACAGAAAAATATCTTCCAAAATGAAGAATATTTTTGGTCTTCATAATGAGTTATCAAGAATCTTATTAATATATACAGCTGTAATGCTGTTGGAAAATTGAGCTTTTACAGTATGCTATATATGACTTGTAATATTTAATTTATGTGTTTAATTTCAGTCTGTTTTTATTTTAGAATTACTTAAATAATAACTCTTAATTTGTGGGTGCAGGGCTCATGGGGTAAATGTTTTGTAACTGAAACAGCAGGCAGGTACAAATGACTTTATTAAATCTTTAATATTCATGGGGTAGTTCTCTAGGCCAGTCAAATTTTCGAAATAGATACAATTCTGGGGTGTATCTACATAGATAGGAATTCTGGGAAAATAAGTATAAATTGTTAAAGAGTGTCATTGTTTATTAGAATGGACATGTTTAAGCTTAGATAAAGTTTCCAGTGTGTGTATGCAGTGTGTGACCCTGTAAATTCAAAGGATTTTAAAAAGACACTGCCAGAGAGACTGCCAAGACTAGGAGGACAGAGAGAAACAACTGCCATACAGAAGACACTTTACTCCCAAGCATCATGCCTAGTTTAAGAAACCAAAGACTGCAACAACCAAAGCCATAGCCGCCTGAAAGGAAGCTTGCTATGTCACCCTGATTTGAATTTTAGCATTTAGGTATTATACTGTCAGGGGCAGTGATTAGCTCTTGGCTTCTGTTAAGACTGTGTAGCCCTTTCAAAGGCAGCCATTGGGATAAGAAAGTGTGACAGAAGTAGCCATTCCTGGCTTTTCCTAGCATATTCTGAAGTGTGTTTCCCTTTGAAGGGAAGCAATCTGAAAACAAAGTGACATGTAAGTGAATCCAAGTAAAGACGACTTGTGAGAGGAATGGCTTCTAATCCCTGGTAAGGTATTGAACTTGAAGTAGCTAGCCCTGGCCAGTGTTGAGATATTCTTGCTTTATATTTTGAGTTATCTTTGCTAAGTGAATGTTGAATAGGTAGTTTTGCAGGACATACAGTATGTGTGAATCAAGGCTAACCACTTAGGCATTACAAAAAGAACCTTAATAGATTAAAATGCCTTTCCTGGGCACTTTTACACCGCAAAACAACAGCATTCCAATAAAATACTGAACATGGAACACAGCTAACATGATTTTGCAGTGTGTGATATTTAGAAAACTAATTAAGCACAGAGCATGTGAACATCTTTTCCATTGGATAAATAAAATCAGTTTGAGCTTTAGAAAAACAAGCACATACTGTAACTGAAATTTAAGAACACACCTAATTTACATTGAGACTGTAAATTTAATTCTGGCTGGAAAGTGTAGTGTCCACAATAAATATAACTTTCCTTTAAAGGCACAAAACATGATCAAAAGTCATTCTGGACAATCAATAACAGTTTTCTTTGAGCCAAAATAATACCATACAGACACCATTAATGTACATGGGAATATTGTGCTGCTTGTATAATGTGTTGGTTAGTATTTTTATTATTTCCAATGCACAACAAGCTGAAAAAGAGGCAATTTTTTGTTTGTGGAGAATCTTGGCTATAATTAAGTTAATGTAATTTAATGACACAGAGCAACCAAGTTACAACTGTAGCATATATTAATATATTTAATGTATTTAAAAAAAGATGGAGAAAATGCTATATGGCGAAATCTTTACAAAACATTTTAAATATTTTTCTATATAAAAAGCTTTTCTCATAGTAATGACTGTAACTTAGGAACCAACCCTGGACAAAATCCAAATTACACACAAAGGCTACAGGTGCTGCACACTCACTCATACCGTATCAATTTACTGCCATCAATTAACCTAATCGTATATCTTTGGACTGTATAAAGAAATTAAATCTATGGAGGAAGGTAATATGAAAATCAGGAAGAACATATAGTACTAACTCTGCACAGAGGACACCACACTCTGAATATGAATCTGGGTCAAAGCTCTTCAAAGTTAGAAGTCTATTCACTTCCCCAAATTATAATCACCCAAAGATGAAAATCTGATTCTGTTATTAATTAAATATTGACTAAAAACTTACTAAAAACTCATCATAGTGAAGCATACGTTATCAGAATGAATGATATGCCTACAGAAAGTTAGAAATTTCCTTTAAATATGGCGTGAATTGATTGCTATTTACTCTCCCCAGAAATATCTGAAATTCACAACATCATGAAAGCAAGTGCTTATACACAGGAGACACATTAATAGCTTAGTTTGATAAATAAAGGGATATTTTCGTAAGAGTGTTACCAGAGCTCTTCTTCATTATGAGAATGTGGTGATATCATTACAGCTCCTTTCTTTAATTTTTACACATTCATTCCTGCTACACAACTTATATCTGAAGTGATACCATATATACAGCAAATAAAGCAACATACACACACTAATTTATTCTGATGTACATATGGAAATGTTAGATAGTTTTTTTTACTTTACTGTTTCTAGTTATAAGTATTTTTCTATATACATAAAATAAGAAAAGTGCAGTATATATCATTTCTTTTTTAAAAAACAATTTACCTGGTAAAAAGAACAAATGACAGTAAATCAATTACTGTCAAACAAAAGCTGTACTACAACAAAATTGAAATTGTCATTTGACTGTTATTATAATTTAAGCTTGCCACCACAGACACAGACATATTTTCTGCATTACCCTCTAATGTGATTTGTGGCTCCAATTGTCAGATATATTTCAGGTGCATCACAGTTTTCCCAGAATACAGCCTGGAACACTCTAATTTAAAATGACACAGATGTGCTTACTCTGTCAAGACAGGAGCAACTTTAGATCCAAGATAAAAAAGTTATTAGATGTGGCTAAGGAAAAATTACATTCTTGATATATATTCAATAAATACACATTTAAACAAAAAAAGTAAATGAGTAAAAACGGCATGACAATTAATCTTTCATTTTCTACTATAACACAACAGCTTTCTTTTACACTTTACAGACAAAATTATTTTCTTTTGTAATCCACCATTCTTAAAAGCAGCGCTTTATCACATTCTAATAAAACATACTAAACATTGGTATAAAGGTATTTCCAATACTAAATGATTTACAGACCAACACAATGTAATAAAAGAGCAGATTACATTACTAAATTAAAGTTTCAAAGTACATGTTGATAGAGAAGAAATTATAGAAATGCATTTAAAGAAAAAGATAATGATCAAGAAAAAGGAATCTATAATTTGGGTTTACACAATAGTTAAAACAAAATCAAGAAAATTGGGATAATAAAACAAGCATTTCTCTCAATATGTTGTGGTCGGGCGGTGGAAGGACAGACTGGAAACAGTCGGAATGTTGGGACACCAACCGGGTCGTCCCGTTTAATTGTTGTGAGAGGAACAGACAAAATAAACAAAAGTAATAAAAAATAGCATTTCAGCGCTGTCCTGTACAGGGACTTCCTTCACAAGAACCAGTCCTTTCAAAACGTCACGGGCTCCGGCATGCAGCTCGTTCCGGTGTCCAGGTAGAAGCTACCTTTTTCTTTACCGGTGCTTCCTTTATATCGGTATTTCCAGAAGGGGTGGGGTTAAGTGCCCTTGCCAGGCGGCCTCTCTGAGCTGTGGGGAAAGAGGAAGAACAGGACAAGGTCAGCGGTAGCCCCCCCCTCTTGCCTCGGCAGGCTATTGTGTAACCTTTCCCTGGCCCTTAGAGGAGTCCTCCGATACCCATGTATGACAATGTACTGTATAAGGTTTAAATAAAATATTTTTTAAGTTATATAACTGAAAAACAGAAGGAAAACCTAAATAAGAGTCACCTACTGTAATTTACTGGCATCAGGGTCAACCTGTCTGGGGTTCATGAAAGAAATAGTGAAATGAATAATTCAGAAAAAAATTAAACAGAAAGTGAAGTGGCATTTATTCTGGTACTGATAAAAAATAATTGAGCAAAAAGAAATGAGAAGAACCCATCTACCTTTCACCTAAGTTGGTCAGGATTGGATCCCGCTCCTTGTAACTCAGTATTAGAAAAAGCTGCCTCTTCTTATGTGGCAAAAGGTGTTATTTTTAGATGCTATACTACTTGAACTGTCACTCCAGCAAATCTGCAAACAGCAATGTAAATCCTGCCTGTTCTAAACTCTTCCTCATCTGATCTTCGCTCTCTTTTTCTTCACTCTCATCAATGCCAGGCAATGTTGGCGGAGTCAACTTTGTCACTCTTAGATAGAATGCTGGAGATTTTGCAGATTTAACTTAACATTAAGAAGAAGTTGTAGAAATTCAAATAAAAGAGCTTAATATCCAGGTACTGGCTAGTGCATATTGATTTTTCATAAATATGAATCAAATCAAAAATTTGATATACAGTATTACCCAGCAATATATTTTCATCTCCATTCTCAATGCAGCCTACAGTGGAGGATTCATCCAAGAACTTCTGATACAAACTGGATTTGTACTTAAAATTTGTTCTGTAGAGGGTGAAAAAATGGGGAAACAGCAAGGTTCTCAGGGTGCTTCTGTGTTACTGAACACCATTTCCAGCATAAAACCCTTGTCTCATGAGTTGTCACCTGTCAGACAGTTCAAGATCTAGGACATATAATGATTTTAGTAATGCTAAACAGCATTCAATCATTCATTCAGGGGTCTGTTATATTCCAATACAGGTAGTTGTCGACTTACGACCATTGAACTTACAACTGCTTCCGCATCTCACGGGCAAACGAAAGTTTTATCCACACAAGATCTGTATGATTTCACTGGATGTTCAAACTCTTCTCTGTACAGCCTCCAGTTAATCCAAAATGCGACTGCAAGAATTATTACAAGAACAAGAAAATACGAACACATAACTCCAGCTCTTAAATCCTTACACTGGCTCCCGGTTAAGTTTAGGGCAGATTTCAAAATCCTGCTTTTAACATATAAAGCATTAAATGGCCAAGGTCCAGCTTACTTGTCTGAACTTATTATGACTTACAAACCAGAGCGCACATTAAGATCTCAAGATGCCAGTCTGCTTATGGTTCCAAGGATTAATAAAATAACAATGTGAGGTCAAGTTTTTAGTTACAGGGCCCCTAAACTGTGGAATGGTCTGCCTGCTACTATAAGGGATGCCCCTTCGGTCTCAGCTTTTAAATCACTGCTGAAGACTCACTATTTCAGTTTAGCATATCCTGACTAGAGCTGCTGATTAACTGTACATATTGCATCTCTGTTGTTAGTCATTAGCACTAAAACATAAATAACATGATAGTTATAATTGGATACTAACCCTCACTTATTCTGTTTCTCTTCTCGGTACTCAAATGTGGCACTTGGTGCCACGGCCCACCTGCCAAGTTGTTTTGCCTGCCTAAGGTAAAGCCATCCCTGATGAAGGATCGCAGGAATCGTGGGAAAGAGGGGTCCTTTCATCAGATTGGCTGGCCCAGCACTGTTTCAGCTGTGGAATGGCCAAATGGGGGAGGCAGCTTGATGGATGAGGTCTCCAGGATCCTAAAAATATCCAAATCTTATTATGTGATATCATCTACTGTTAAATTCTGCTCCGTACTTCTAAAATTTTTTTTTTTTTTTTTTACTTCTAAAAAATTTTTTATTTTATACTGTATTGAGGATTTGTTCTGTTCTGTGTATTGTATTGCATCCCTTCTTTTGACACCCACTGCACGCCCAACCTACCTGGAAAGGGGTCTCTCTTTGAACTGCCTTTCCCAAGGTTTCTTCCATTTTTCCCTACAAGGTTTTTTTTGGGAATTTTTCCTTGTCTTCTTAGAGAGTCAAGGCTGGGGGGCTGTCAAGAGGCAGGGCCTGTTAAAGCCCATTGCGGCACTTCCTGTGTGATTTTGGGCTATACAAAAATAAACTATATTGTATTGTATTGTATTGTATGTGACTCATTCTTCTCGATCTTAGTTTATTACCTGCAGCAATTTTGACTATGTTCTGTAACATTAATCTTACAATACAGGAAAAAAGTCAATTGATCTCAACACAAAAATGAAGATAATCAAGCTCTATCAGGGAGGAAAGAAAGCAAATGCCATGAGACTTTAAGAGATCCCATTATAACCGGTGTTCATCACACATGCTGTACTGCTGTGCTTTGGCTTTGAATCTGGTTAACCTCCAAAGCTTCTGCATTGTGAGTCATTTTGTTAATGTGTGCTATGAACAGGCTGAAATGTTAAAACAGACAACACAGGAGTGCTCAAACTCTGTGGGTACATTTCCTCCTCTCACAATTAACACAATGAACACTGGGAGAGGTGAACACTGATGACATAACATAATACAGACAAAGAAAGAATTCATCCAGCTGTTAAAGTTATGGCACCCGTGCACGTAACAGTAATGACAAACAAAACAATAAAATAAAATAAAAAAGTTCACACAAAAAAAACAGAAAATGTACACAATGTGCTAAGAATGATGATAAAAGAGAATATAAAACAAACAATATGACTTAAGGGTCTTGCTATAAAGTACTATACATATGGTCAGGTTTCAATACATATACCAGTCTAGCTAACGTTCAGATCTGCTTACGACAGGTCTGTCAGAACCAAACGTGTTCATAAGTTGATGTCTACCTGTTCAGGGTTTCAGGGTACCATGAACCTATCAAACAGAATCATACACAACTCATAAACCAGGTCTGACACATCAGGTAAACAAAATGAAACAAAACAACTTCAAACAATAATGTACACAACATGAAGGTCACTCATAGCAGTTCACTGCTCTTAATCAAATCACAATATGACGTTCTGCTGCACAATAAATTGTGTCAACCAATTGCAATTTCAGGAATATGGTTGTGTTGCAAATACAGCACCCATAAGAACTTATTGAAAATAATAAACAGTGAGAGCAGGGAAACAGAATGTGAATCAGTTAGGGAAGATATAAAACACACATGAAAACACAGAAGCTCAACACATATGAAATTCTCCATTTGGTTTCCTCACAGAGATGCTCTTTGAAATTCAGAGCATATGCATGCATATGACTCATTTCCAGATACAGTAGTTAGCATACATTACATTCTACAATCATGACAAATAAGTAATGTATTTAAAGAGAATTACTCTAGAGATCCCGAAGAAAAGAAAACCACATTTACAGCTTATAGTATAAACCACACTGCGTTGAAATAACACTGGCATTCATTCATTTTTTACCCACTTATTACCAGGTTACAGTTGGAGATTGCCCTTGTTGTTCTCATAAGAAATTGGTTACATAGAAGGAAAAACATCCCCATTCAGGCCAAATCAATGCAGAGTTTGCAGTTAGACTAATAAGCTTATCCTTGTGATTTGGGACATAAACCTGCACAGATGAGAGAGAACATGAAGAATCCACATAGGTAGTGCCAGCCTCACAAATTCAAATTATGAAGCTGAAATCTAGCATCTGTGCCAGCCAAAACACAAGACAGACTACCATCAACCATTCTTCCTAATATTTTATGATTTGCTCTGCAAAGGTTAGTTGCCACATATAATCAAGTATGTATAGGTCTAAGTCTGTTACAATCAAAGATTCATAGAATATTCTGTAATAAATAATACAAAGTCATATTAGGTCTTTGTCACTTATGGTATGTTTCAGGATTCAAAAGTTAAAAATTAAATTTATAAATATAAAAAGGTCAAAATACTGCATAGCAGTTTCAGTACAGTCAAAGAAGTATACAGTAAATAGTTAACGATATACAGTTTATATGACAGAAGTTGAATAATGAGAATATAAACTGGTGTAGCTTTAAAATCAAATAAGCTTCAGAAAACAGATGTATAAAATGAAAACTGAAATATATACTTAAAAAGGAAAATACATATTTTATTCCCTTTTCCTGGTTTTAAGTCTAAAGATCTAATTGGTTTATTTTAAAATATAATTTGTTTCATAATTATTTCTATGTATGCACTAGTTGACATCCAATATTTCACATTTTAGAATGTTGTTAGGGTAAGCTTGAGCTTTCAAAGGATTAAACCAAGCATGGAAAAGCTGTTTGTAATCTTATTACAAAATGTCAACTGTATTATTACTAATGATTCGACCACCAAGAGACTTCCTCCTTTCCTGCTGGTCTATTTAATTGGGTCTTCACATCCACGTCAATTATTTATTAGCATTAGGGAACAAAACTGTTCTTTTCTTCTTCTACTTCATTAAAGAATGAATCACATTAACGGATTACCTTTTGAATTCATAATTAAACATAATAGCTGAACAATTAGCAATAAGAATACAAGTTGACAATTATAAACTTACCAAAGTGGTGAAAAAAACAATTACCCCTCCTGTTAAAAATGACTGACTGTATTACGTCCATAGAGATATTAAAAACTGTTGACTCTAAAAAGTGCCAATACTATATTTGCATTATATGTAAAAACATAGCAAACTAAAAGAGCATTATAAGTGAAAATGTTTAATTTTTCAATATCTACAGTACTTCTTCACTAATACACTTCAAATTATACCAATTAAACTAGTAAGTTACTAATATGTCTCTACGATTGAAATATTTTCTTGTCGCATTATCAAAGTTCTGCAAACAGAATTTTTGTTAACGTGTTAATGCATTCTTAACACAGTTTTCATAAAACTGTTAAAACAACAACAAAGAACTGCCACATAAAACCTTCCTTTCAAATGATCTAATTATATTCTGATTATTTTTGTCTTGTCAGATACAAGTTTGTGGAACAATTATACATTTTGTATACAGTAGTGATTTTGTAATATTAAAATGAATCCATGTCCAAGAAATGACAATTAACATTAAAAGTTTAAAGGTCTGTAAAAATGCCTTTTACAAATTATAATATGTACGCTGTACAAATAACCTAGATTTTCATTATAACCCAAGGAAATATACTCTGTGAAACATCCAACCTGAGCCTGGAACAGGGGAAAGTCCAGAGGCTTTGGAAAACATCTTGTATCACCCCAGTCCCAAAGGTATCACGTCCTAGTGAGCTGAATGACTTTCGGCCTGTTGCTCTGACATCACATGTGATGAAGACCATGGAGAGGCTGCTGCTTCACCACCTTAGGCCACAGGTTCAACACGCCCTTGACCCTCTGCAGTTTGCATATCAGGAGAAGGTGGGAGCAGAGGATGCCATCATCTATATGCTACACCGATCCCTCTCTCACTTGGACAGAGGCAGTGGTGCTGTAAGAATTATGTTTCTAGACTTCTCTAGCGTCTTCAACACAATCCAACCTCTGCTCCTTAGGGACAAGCTGACAGAGATGGGATTAGATTCATACCTAGTGGCATGGATCGTGGACTATCTTAAAGACAGACCTCAGTATGTGCGTCTTGGGAACTGCAAGTCTGACATTGTGGTCAGCAACACAGGAGCGCCACAGGGGACTGTACTTTCTCCGGTCCTGTTCAGCCTATATACATCGGACTTCCAATACAACTCGGAGTCCTGCCATGTGCAAAAGTTCGCTGATGACACTGCTATCGTGGGCTGCATCAGGAATAGGCTGGAGGAGGAGTATAGGGACCTAATCAATGACTTTGTTAAATGGTGCGACTCAAACCACCTACACCTGAACACCAACAAAACCAAAGAGCTGGTGGTGGATTTTAGGAGGCCCAGACCCCTCATAGACCCAGTGATCATCAAAGGTGACTGTGTGCAGATGGTGCAGACCTATAAATATCTGGGAGTGCAGCTGGATGATAAATTAGACTGGACTGCCAATACTGATGCGCTGTGCAAGAAAGGACAGAGCCGGTTATACTACCTTAGAAGGCTGGCGTCCTTCAACATCTGCAATAAGATGCTGCAGATGTTCTATCAGACAGTTGTGGCGAGCACCCTCTTCTACGCAGTGGTGTGCTGGGGAGGCAGCATTAAGAGGAAAGACGCCTCACGTCTGGACAAAATGGTGAGGAAGGCAAGCTCTATTGTTGGCATGGAGCTGGACAGTTTAACATCTGTGGCAGAGCGAAGGGCGCTCAGCAGGCTCCTATCAATTATGGAGAATCCACTGCATCCACTTAATAGTATCATCTCCAGACAGAAGAGCAGCTTCAGCGACAGACTGCTGTCACTGTCCTGCTCCATTGACAAATTGAGGAGATCGTTCCTCCCCCAAACTATACGACTCTTTAATTCCATCCGGGGGGGGGGGGGGGGGGGGTAAACGTTAACATTTAACATTATACATAGTTATTGTCTGTTTTTCACCTGCATTATTATCATTCTTTAATTTAATATTATTTATTGTATCAGTATGCTGCTGCTGAAGAATGTGAATTTCCCATTGGGATTAATAAAGTATCTATCTATCTATCTATCTAAACTAATATCTGCCAGATGAACTGTTCTTTCATTGAACCTGGAAATCAGTGAACAGTTTGACTCCCTTTAATCTTGCTTAAGCAGGTATGGGTTTAAATTTTTTTTTCTCGTCTCACATCCTGCAATCTTGAGACCCAAAGTATCTTAAAATTTCAATGGTAAAGAAGTACTGCAGTTTAGATTCAACTTTAAGTTAATATACAGTGAACATAAAAGGCATTCACCCCATTGGAAGTTTTTGCATTTCATTGTTATGCAACAATGAAACTCAGTAGATTTAATTTGGCTTTTTTGACATTGACACTAAACAGGTCTTTCTGTTGGTCAAAGTAAAAACAGATCTCTGCTAAGTGATCTAAGTTAATTAGAAACATAAAACACAAAACAATTGATTCCATTAATATATCAACCCCTTTAATCTAACACACAAAAATCATCACTGGCATAGTTTGCTTGTTTCAAGTCATATAATTAGTTCAGTGGAGATTACCTGTATGTAGTTGTTTTAGTTTGGGAAAATGGTTCAAAGGTTTTAACAGAAAATAAGCAGGCAAGAATCAGAGAGGAAAGGTCCAATACTTCAATTGTTTACTTGTTCAAATATAATATCAGTTACATACAATATAATAGCAATATACATGCAGATATAGGAATTGTACTATTGACAAAGATATATGATTTATACTATTGACTTACAGTAATACAGATATGTGAATTATACTATTGACTTACAGTAATACAGATATGTGAATTATACTATACTTACAGTAATATCAAAAGACCCAGAGCCATCATCCTAGACCAGTAGACTGAGGGAGCCCGCGTGTCAGTCTCGTCAGAGGATCAACTCGTGAGCCTGGTCCAATACCGGGTGGTGTGCACGTTCCCCACGGTTGAGCTTCCAAAGAAACTGAGGGCGGAACCTTCCCTTATATACTAATTGAGTGTCCTTGCCCAAAATGGCTTACGTGTAAGCAGTGTATACAGAAGTGATCAGTTTCTGCACACATCTTCCCACGGGACAACTTATGTGTTATCTCTACTAAGCCTAAAACAACCCTTCTTAGAGACATCAAAACAACTTACAGAAAAACATCTTGCATTAATTAACCTTTCCCTAAAACATTCTGAAACCCTTTATGAGAAAGAAGTTTTTGCACATTCTTTCGCTATCATCCCAAACATTCCAATCTTTGTAGCTGGTTTTGCACTGAAGCGACCAACCCCCTCTTACTCCTTTATTTTATCCCTTCTCCTGTTACAGAGAAAACCTTTTTATTACAATCGGTCCCTCGCTCAGCGCAAAATCAGCAACCTTGTCTGTCGTGCTCTATTATTAATTCGTTTTAAAACACAAAACACATAGCAATTAAATATAGTCATTAAAGCAATAATAATAATAAGCAGCACCAAAGGGTGTCCGTGTGCAACAACAGGTAAAACGTGATATCTACACAAGGTTATCATAGTGATAACATTATATTGAAACCAATACCCATTACATATTGTATCATTACACCTAATATTTTCAGGTTTAACCGTTAACCATAAGCTACTGCTAATGTTCCATATATCTTGCCATATTTGCATAGTATTAGTCCTTAAAGCCATTTGCATGTTATTTTTCTGTATCTGTGCTTGTAATATATTAAAAGTGCATACAGTCCAGTTCATGAAAGTTGAGACATTTAGCCATCGAATGTCATTGCTAGTCGTGATTATCCAATCTGAAGCGGGTTGTTCCCAGTTTACTGTTTGCTGATGAGAGACCATGGACTGAGGTAACCACCTAGCCATTTGGTCTGCCACTTTGTGAGTATGGCGTCCCACATTCTCAAGCTTGTTTGCAGTTATTTCATTATCTATGGTGTTTAAAGTTCCTAGGGTGGTGCCAACCCCTCCTAAGAAAGTGTCATACCATGCCCGTTTAGCACGCTTACACTGTGGCAACAGTGGAAACGTCACTTGCCATGTAACCTTAGTCCTTTTTGCTGTCGTAGAAACAAGTTTACATGTGTCAATTATTGGTTCTACATGTGACTGTCTCGTTATGGGGGTTCTAGCCCACACGGCTATAGCAAGCATTGGTATAGTCCTGTTAATAATTTCAGTTGCATTGATCCAGCCAATGGGCCCAGTCTTATTAGAGGTGTATTCGCCTGATGTTGCATTGACCTCGCACTGTACCTTGGAGCCGTTCCAGGGCCCCATACACCAAGTTACTTTCGACGTCCAGGTAATATTTAAGTTTTCAGAGCACTCAATCAGATACTTCTGTGGTTTTACCCCCGGCACCTTCAAGTTCGAGGAGTAGATGGTGCACCCGTCACCAGTCGTAATTGTAAGGACATTGCAAGACTGATTCTCCGGACACGTCGTGTTCTCCTGCCGTCTAGATTTAGTGGAATTGTTCCACCACCATCGGACCTGAGTCGTCTCCGTTGCCTCGCCTCCTAATGTAGTGGCTCCTACTTCATTCAGAACACCCCCAATTCTGTAAAACAAGAACACAGCATGTTGCACCCACTCCTCACTCCCGTCTATAGCAGTGTTTTGCAGGAACATTTACCCATGCTTCTTCTCCATTGTATAGAACAGTTACAATCAAATCCTGTCCCATTGCGATGATTTCTGCCGGGCGGGGTGGTCCATGGGGTTGTTTAACCCACACCTTCGCCCCATTAACCAATTTAGGAGCATCTGTTGATCCAAATCCCCCCACATTCCGGCCAGTCTTAACTACTGGTGCAGTACTTTCCTGCACTTTTCCCATGTGAACTGGTATTATTAACAATTGCGCTATTCGATCTCCCTTAGTCAATTTGATTGGATCCCCCATTGAGGATTGTAACAGAACTTTGACGGTCCCTTGGTAATCTGCGTCGATTACGCCTGCTAGCACAGTGACTCCCTTTAGCGCTAGACTTGATCTTGGGCATACATGCCCGTAGTGTCCCTTCGGGATTTTCACCCCTATCCCTGTATTAATTATAGTTACTCGTTCGGTGACTGTCTCATCCTGTATCGCATAGAGATCTAAGCCTGCTGCCCCCTCACTGCCCCTAATGGGTAGTTTCGCGTCTGGATGCTCTGTCCAGATCTGTATTGGCCCGTCTGCGTCCATTTTACAGATCTGAAATTTCATCCTCTGCAACGGAGTTGAACCTGTTGCAAATGGGCGATTATTGAGCGCGCAAACCGCATCCACTAAATGCTCCTTCCAGTTTTGGAGTGTTCCCCCTCCTCTCTTACGCAGCTGACCCGTTAACTCGTTCCACTAACCCTGCGGCCTGCGGATGATAGGTTACATGGTATACCCACTCTACCTGTCTTTCCGCCGCCCAGCGCTTCACTTTCCATCCTGTAAAGTGCGTCCCGTTATCTGATTGAACCTGCAATGGGAGGCCATATGCCAATTCTACCTTTTGAAGGGCCAATAGGGTGGCCTCTTGGTTGGCATGTGGGCAGGGATGTACCACCAATACTCCGGAGTATGTGTCCACCACCGTGCATGCATACTCACACCCTTTGGACCTAGGCATGGGCCCAATAAAATCAATTTGCCAAATTTGTCCTGGTTCCCGCCCCCTGTTAATATGTCCCATTACTGGTTGCAATACCGGGAGCTTCTGCTGATGCTGACATGTTTCACAATTTAATCCTACCTCCCTCGCTTTGTCTATAGTTAGGGCCACCCCCCTCTCTGCTGCCCACTTTACAGTAGCAGCCGCCCCAAGGTGACCCCCCCTCTCATGCGCCCACTTTGCCATGTCTGTTCCATGTTCCATTATTGTTACTGTCGCGGTTTTGGTTTGAGCATCCGCCACCGCGTTAAAAAGAGCCTCTGCATCCGTCCCTTTTGTATGCGCGTCCACGTGCGACACCGTGATGTTAGGATTATTGGCAGCAATTTCCCAAATTTGTTCCCACATCTCTCTCCCCCAAACGTCCCTTCCTTTGATTGCCCACTTATTTTTCTTCCATGTGGGCATCCACACCCCTAGCCCGTTTGCCACGGACCATGAGTCAGTGTAGATATGACAGGGACTCAGCTTTTCCTGCTGTAATATCATCGCTACTGCCTGTAGCTCTGCCCACTGACTGCTCTTTCCTTCTCCCCTCCCTTCCAGCATTTTCCCAGTGTGAGGATTATACGCCACCGCTTTCCAGCAGCGCCGCCCCCCCACCACTCTGCAACTCCCATCGGTGAACCAGGCGTGCTGTTTTTGCTCGTCTGTCAGGGTATCGTATAACTTACCCCATTTCACCGGCGACTCCTCCTCGTGAGTCACCATTATTATTTCCTCACCTTCCTCTGGTACCTCTGCCACTTTCTCGTGTAATACAGACACACCGGTTGCGCCGGGCTTCGCCCGGTCAGCTATGTACCATTTCCATTTGATTATGGTGTTTTCTTGGGCTGCCCCCACCCTGTGAGTTTTGGGGTTGCTCATTACCCATGTCATGATCGGTATCTGCGGTCGCAAAAGGACCTCATGTCCTAGTGTCAGTTGTTCTGTATCTATGAGTGCAAGATAACACGCCTGCAATTGTCGTTCGAACGGAGTGTAGCGTGAACATGCATCTGCAAATTTTTTAGACCAGAACCCTAAAGGTCTGCGTTTCCCACTCTGCTTTTGCCACAAGCTCCAGTTAGCATAGCACTCGGTTGAGGACACCTGCAATTCTAGAGGCCCATCCTCCACCCTTGCCAGGCTCCCTGCCTGCACTATCGCTTCCTTGGCCAGCGCAAAAGCCACCTGCGCTTCTGGTGTCCATTCGAACGTATTCTTTTTACGTGTGATCTTGTATAACGGCCCCAGAATTTGCCCCATGTGCGGTATATGGTGTCGCCAGTATCCAAATAGCCCCACAAATTTCTGCACATCCTGCTTTGTTTTTGGGGTTGCAAAGTGAACGACTTTGTTGCGTACCTTTTCCACTATCTCTCTTTCTCCCTTGTTCCACTGAATCCCCAAAAACTTAACCGTGTGAGAGGGTCCTTGTATTTTTTGTGGGTTAATTTCCCATCCCTTGCTTTTCATGTGTTCTACTAGTGAGGCTATCGTCTCTCCTACCTGCCCCTCTGTCTCCCCCTGCACCATGATGTCATCGATATAATGGGTGATTGTGAGGTCCGCCGACCTTTTCCACTCATCTAAATGTTCTGCCACCAGCCGGTGACAGATGGTTGGGGAATGTAAATACCCCTGTGGCAGGCGTGTGAAAGTGTATTGTCTCCCCAGCCATGTAAATGCAAACTGATCCTGCTTATCCTCAGGGATGGGGATTGTGAAAAAGGCATTTGCCAAGTCTATCACCCCGTAACACTTTCCCTTACTTGCCTGAATTTTTTCTATCAATGTAATAGTGTCAGGCACCGCCGCCGTCAGGGGCGGTGTGTGCTTATTTAGTTCTCGGTAATCTACCGTCATTCGCCAAGTGCCGTCTGACTTTTTAACAGGCCAGATTGGGTTGTTCCACTTAGTGGTTGCTCCCCTCAACACTCCTACGTTCAGGTAATCTTTTATTGCAGCCTGAATTTCTTCCTGCCCTCCTGGAATCCTATACTGTTTTTGACACACTACTTTTCGGGCGATTGGGATGGGGAACGGTGGTATTTTCAATTTCCCCACTGTCACTGCTCTAACTTTCTTTGGGCCCCCAAAAGAAAATGTCCCCTCATTGGGGAGATGAAGAGTCATCCCCCGTAAAATGTCCATCCCTATTATATACTCTTTCACTGGGGTGATTAGTACGGGGTAGGGTCTCACGGGCAACTGACCAATTTGTAACATCACCGTCACCTGAGTGGCAGGGATGTCCGTTCCCCCAATCCCCTGCACTGTCAATCGTTTCCCCTTGAATTTAGATGGATTCCCATATATTAAAGTGGCCTCCGCACCCGTATCGATGAGAGCCTTTACTATTTGTTTGTTTTTAGTTTCCCAATGTATCGTTACCGGTACAAAAGGTCGAATGTCCGCATCATGCCAATTTAGAGCTCTCACCTGTGCTTGGCCCCATCCCTAACAATCTCGTGCTGCGCGTTCTAATTCTTCGACGGGATATAAAGTCCTTCCTTTATTTTTCCCTTTCCCTTTGCTCTTAGCTTTCTTCCCTCCTTTCTCATGTTTACTCTTGCGCCGGTTTTTCCCCCTGTCTTCCTCCTCCTCCTCCGAGGAGCTCTCGGAAGATGAAAAGGGGCCAATTTCATCACGCTTCTTACTCAACTTTTCCCACTCAGCAAAAGTAAGAACTTCGTCATGCTTTTTACTTAATTTTTCCCATTCAGCGAAGGTAAGAAGTGAATGTACTTCTGCCTTTGCTACTCGTTTCTTTATTCCACCAGACTTATCTATAAGTCCTTTTTTCTTTGCCCTGTCCAGGAGCACTCCTGTAGGCAGTCCATCTATCTCCTCCTTAGGGACCTTAGCATTAATTAACGCTCCGCATAACTCCTTCCTATTCACTCCCCCTGTTCTATAGGCGCTATTCGTTGATGTAGCCCCAGTGGGTTGTGTTGCAGCTGTCCCTGGCGGGGCTCCTCCCCACTCTCCCAGGTCACCTAAATCCCGTAATTTAGTCACAACCTCCCCCACTCCTGCACCTACCTCATTCAGTAAAAGAGTCATTATTATTCCTTTTAAACTAGCAGGGGCTGTTCTTATCAGGACGGTCCTGGCCATATATGTAAATAGGAACAAATCTAACTGGTCCGCCTGGCCCGCTACCACGGCGTCCCTCATTGCCAATTCTCTAACCACTCGAATCGCCTGCTGCAAAGTCGTCCATGACTTTACTTCAGGCCAATTCTGTGGGTGCGGATATATTTCAAATGCTGCGTTTGCCGCCAGCGCCAACAACGTACTATCCCCTTCTAACTTGGTCAGTTCTTGTCTCATTGCTTGTTTAAAACGGGGATCGATGGCATAATCTGTAAATTCGTTACCATCCCCCCCATCCAGTGACACATGCCCGGCTCCTGCATCATGCAAGCGTACAAGCCATGTGTCTACTGGCTCATTTCGCCCTTGTGCATAACGTGATCTAAATCCTTCTCTTTCTTGTGCAGTGTAATCTTCATAAACATCTCCCCTCCTAACATTACCCTGTGCATCAGTAAAAATTCTGCGATGTGTCACGGGTTTAGCCTGTAAAGGCAGAGGATCAATTACCGACCCTGCATCGGGTCCGTCATCATCCTCATAATCATCATCCCAAATGTTACCGTCCCATTTTTCAGGATCCCACTCATGGACGTTAACTGCGGCTACAAACGCTTTGATCTTCGCAACATCCGGTCTACGCTTCTTTTTCGCATTCACCTTGGCTATGCAAAAGGCTGCCTTTTCCAACATCCCCTCGGCTCTCTGTACCCGCGGCAATAATACAGCTACCTGGGATTCGGCCATTGAGGCCCGCCCTAACGCATCCGCCAAGTCCATTTGCATTTTCTTAATCTCCCTTTCTTTTTCGTCTACCAGACTATCCAGACTTCTAACCGCAGTTAGCAAAACCCACCCCCGCGTCTGCAAGCCCGTTATGGGTTCCTTTACAGACACCTGACATTTCTTAAGCATCTCTGATTTCCTTTGCCTCACTTAGTAATTGAATATTTTACCAAATTCCCCAAAATCCTGCCGACTACGCCAAAATGTTTTAGTTTGGGAAAATGGTTCAAAGGTTTTAACAGAAAATAAGCAGGCAAGAATCAGAGAGGAAAGGTCCAATACTTCAATTGTTTACTTGTTCAAATATAATATCAGTTACATACAATATAATAGCAATATACATGCAGATATAGGAATTGTACTATTGACAAATATATATGATTTATACTATTGACTTACAGTAATACAGATATGTGAATTATACTATTGACTTACAGTAATACAGATATGTGAATTATACTATACTTACAGTAATATCAAAAGACCCAGAGCCATCATCCTAGACCAGTAGACTGAGGGAGCCCGCGTGTCAGTCTCGTCAGAGGATCAACTCGTGAGCCTGGTCCAATACCGGGCGGTGTGCACGTTCCCCACGGTTGAGCTTCCAAAGAAACTGAGGGCGGAACCTTCCCTTATATACTAATTGAGTGTCCTTGCCCAAAATGGCTTACGTGTAAGCAGTGTATACAGAAGTGATCAGTTTCTGCACACATCTTCCCACGGGACAACTTATGTGTTATCTCTACTAAGCCTAAAACAACCCTTCTTAGAGACATCAAAACAACTTACAGAAAAACATCTTGCATTAATTAACCTTTCCCTAAAACATTCTGAAACCCTTTATGAGAAAGAAGTTTTTGCACATTCTTTCGCTATCATCCCAAACATTCCAATCTTTGTAGCTGGTTTTGCACTGAAGCGACCAACCCCCTCTTACTCCTTTATTTTATCCCTTCTCCTGTTACAGAGAAAACCTTTTTATTACAGTAGTCAACAGGTTTTAGTAGATTGGAATATAAATGCACTCTGGAAGGTCTCACTTGTGGTGTGTCAGGATTGTGACCTAACCTATACAATGAAGACAAAAGAACACTCCAAGCAACTCTGTGAAAAACTGATTGAAAAGCACAAGTCAGTGGAAGAATACAAAAAATATCCAAGTCAGTCCATTTTAACTAGTCATTAAGAAATGAAAAGGGAATAGAAGAGCTATAATTCTACTTAGAGCAGGCCATCCACAAAAACTGAGTGATTGTACAAGTAGAAGACTACCAAGAGACATATAATAACTATGAAGGAGTTATAAGCTACATGTCCTAAAAAATGTGTATGACATCTCAGACAGAGGTTGCCAGAAGGCATGGGGGACACTCAGAACCTTCTTCCAGCTGTCTTCCACGGTTTGATGAAACAAAAATCGAGCATTTTCACCATCAGACTAAATGGCCTGATAGAACATTGCACAATATTAACACTAGAATTACCAGAGCCTACGAAAAAACTCGTAGATCCGTCCCACCTTAAATCGCGTCTTAAATCCGTTTGCACCTCTACGCCAGAGTCTTTTGTCATCTAAATGTGCTGATAAACACAAGCTAATAGCAGCCAGCTATTCCATCACCCCACCGACTTAGAACGAACTTCTCCTAGCTCATGCCTTGCCTTGATTTGATTATCTGGGATTGAAGTGGAGTTTTAGAGTGGAAATAATATAGCGTTATTTGGAATACAGTAATCCCTCGCTATATCGCGCTTCGCCTTTCGCGGCTTCACTCCATCGCGGATTTTATATGTAAGCATATTTAAATATATATCGCGGATTTTTCGCTGCTTCGCGGGTTTCTGCGGACAATGGGTCTTTTAATTTCTGGTACATGCTTCCTCAGTTGGTTTGCCCAGTTGATTTCATACAAGGGACGCTATTGGCAGATGGCTGAGAAGCTACCCAGCTTACTTTCTCTCTCTCTCTCTTGCGCTGACGTAGGGGGGTGTGAGCAGGGGGGCTGTTCGCACACCTAGACGATACGGACGCTCGTCTAAAAATGCTGAAAGATTATCTTCACGTTGCTATCTTTTGTGCAGCTGCAGCTGCTTCCTGAAACGACATGCTGAACGGTGCTTCGCATACTTAAAAGCACGAAGGGCACGTATTGATTTTTTTATCTGTCTCTCTCTATCTCTCTCTCTCTCTGCTCCTGACAGAGGGGGAGTGAGCTGCCGCCTTCAACAGCTTTGTGCCGTGGTGCTTCGCATACTTAAAAGCCAAACAGCACTATTGATTTGTTTGCTCCTTTGAAGAGGAAGATATGTTTGCATTCTTTTAATTGTGAGACTGAACAGTCATCTCTGTCTTGTCATGGAGCACAGTTTAAACTTTTGAAAAAGAGACAAATGTTTGTTTGCAGTGTTTGAATAACGTTCCTGTCTCTCTACAACCTCCTGTGTTTCTGCGCAAATCTGTGACCCAAGCATGACAATATAAAAATAACCATATAAACATATGGTTTCTACTTCGCGGATGGCTCTGGAACGCAACCCCCGCGATGGAGGAGGGATTACTGTACACGCATTTCATGTGTGTTCCGTTTCTATAGTAGTCTGTGCAAACACATTTTTAAAACAGAAACGTTTTTCATATTCTAATAGTAAATGACAAAATGTAGGCATAAACTATATAACGTATGAAGCCTGAAGTCCATATATCAAAGAAACACCTTCACAAAAGGTACAAATAAGAGAACACGTGTGCTTTTATTCAAAAATATAACTGCACAAAAAAAAAAAGTGAACTGCTCTTATTCTTACAATTTTAGAATAACAACATAAATTTGATTTCAGTCTGTAACAGCCGGTGTAACTTATGATACTGGTAAAGGTTAGCTTTTTTTTTTTTTTTTTTAATTCACTTTTCATTCTCGCAGTCGCATTCAGAATCAATTCATACAACCCCATCTGACACAGCTGTTTTCACATAAATAAAAGTGCACTTTTATTCAAGACTATAACCGAAGAATAAAGAAAGCAAGTTACAGTTGGTGGTTGATACGACAGCTTGCGTGGTACAATGCTAAGAACTGCTGATTTCAAGTGACGGTGAGATACGAAGAAGGCAGCTTCGCCAGCGTTTGTGTGTCAGAACCCTTTTGGTCGGGGGGGCGCGGTAGTATGCATCGTGGTACACTGCAGACCTATAGCGCGTCTTTATGTCAGATGGGGTTGTATGGATTGATTCTGAATGCGACTGCAAGAATGAAAAGTGAATTAAAAAAAAAAAAAAAAAAAGCTAACCTTTACCAGTATCATAAGTTACACTGGCTGTTACAGACTGAAATCAAATTTATGTTGTTATTCTAAAATTGTAAGAATAAGAGCAGTTCACTTCTTGAAGTGGAGCCGTGCGGGATCGAACTCGCCACCCTCCGATTCCCAGTCAGGAGCTGATACCATTACGCCACCACGGCGGTTGTAGTAAGAGTGTCAATGTGGCATGCTAAGGTGGCTTTTTTTTTTGTGCAGTTATATTTTTGAATAAAAGCGCACGTGTTCTCTTATTTGTACCTTTTGTGAAAGTGTTTCTTTGATATATGGACTTCAGGCTTCATACGTTATATAGTTTATGCCTACATTTTGTCATTTACTATTAGAATATGAAAAACGTTTCTGTTTTAAAAATGTGTTTGCACAGACTACTATAGAAACGGAACACACATGAAATGCGTGTATTCCAAATAACGCTATATTATTTCCACTCTAAAACTCCACTTCAATACCAGATAATCAAATCAAGGCAAGGCATGAGCTAAGAGAAGTTCATTCTAAGTCAGTAGGGGGATGGAATAGCTGGCTGCTAGTAGCTTGTGTTTATCAGCACATTTAGATGACAAAAGACTATGGCGGAGAGGTGCAAACGGATTTAAGACGCGATTTAAGGTGGGACGGATCTACGAGTTTTTTCGTAGGCTCTGGTAATTCTAGTGTTAAAAGCACGGTAGGGGTGGCCTTATGCTGTGGTGCGCTTCTCTGCAGCAAGCCCTGGAAGGCTTGTGAGGGTTGAGGGCAAAATAAATGCAGCAAATTACAAAGAAAAGTTGATGCAATCTAGAAGAAACATGAACCTTGGGAGATTTTTTTCTATCAAGATCTCAACACAAAGCATAAAGCCATAATTACACAAGTATGACTTAAAAACAATGTTAAAGTCAGAGTCCAGATATCTATCCAATTAAGAATTTGTGGCTGGACTTGAAAAAGGTTCCTCACTCTCAATCCCAATGCAACCTAGTAGAGAAGGAGTTGTTTTGCAAAAAAGGATGAGGAAAAATTTTAGTGTCCAGATGTGCAAAGCTGATAAGAAGACCTAGGCACAAGACTGGAATTGCTAACAAAATGTCAATCTACTAAATACTAAATTGAAGGGTTGAATGTAATGTTGTCCGATCAGTAATTTTGTGCTTTATATTTGTAAGTAATTTAAATTAGGGATGCTGCAATTAACTTTAATTCTGATACCAATCTCATGTTACTTGATAGGCCAATTCTAATTTAAAATTTGTCTTTATCCCTTTAAAACTTTTTTGCATTAAGCTCCTGCATAACTTGACACATAGAAGCCTTATGTCCTATATTAAAGTGTATTTTTAAAATTAAACTATAGATCACAGATGTTATCTGTTAATTTTTTATTTAAAAAATAACATTTTGTAGGCTTTTTGTTCAGTGACCATAAAAATACTAAAATAAACTCTCCTTAAATTACATACTTTAATAATAAAATATATACAAAAATATCCATAATACATATGGCATAAAAGAAAATAAAATGCTTCTAATAATTACAAGCTGTCATATTGTTTACATTTTTCTGAAATACACCATTTCTCTAACAAAAAATAAATAAATTATATATATATATATATATATATATATATATATATATATATATATATATATTTATATTTATACATAATTTCAATTAATTGACACTGGCAATTAAACACTGCTTAAATGAAAAACATACATGCATTTATAGGTTTTAACATTTTTAATCATTAATTGCAGTGCAGTTTTTTTTGCAGTTAAATTATACATTTACTATATTTATACAGGTGGTTTTTTTCTTCAGTGTATCAGCTAGACATTCGCAATTCTTGAGGTGTAATTTTAAATATGGATTACCATCTCAATTATTTAGCACTTGTTTCTTACCAAAACATATGCTGTATGACACACAGCAACAAATAATAAACACAATACAAATCTTTTAAAAAAGCCACAAATTTATCAAATGTTCGTAAGTTGTCTAACAAGAAGACAGAAGACTAAAATATTAGCAGGTTTATAAGTAAAAGCCCCATTTTGCTGTTAAGCTAAAATTTTTCTTTTACCAAGTGAAAATGTAAGCTTCTGAACTTAAAACAAGCTCATGGTGGTGTTCTTTTTAATTAAAGAATAAAATAAATAAACTATCTATTGTGAGATACACCTGAACACCACCAGACACAGTGGTGTCTACACAGCACACAGTGCTCCCAGCACCAATAACCCCTAATATGGGCCTCTCTCTCAGTGTCCGTGGGCCGCCTTTCCTCTCTTCATGGGAGCTTCGTCCTGCTCCCACTCCCGACTCTAGCTCCGTGATTGTAGGAAGGCGGCCCCTTATATCCCATCCGGATGTGCTCCAGGTGCTCGATGATGCTCTTCCTGCAGCACTTCCTGGTGTGACGGAAGTGATGCTCATGCACCCAGAAGCGCATCCAGGCATCCGTGGAAGGATCTTCCTCCATCTTTCCGGGTGTGGCGGAAGTGAATGTTTCTCCGGCTCTCTGAGGCTCAGGGCGCCCCCTGGTGGTGGCCACGGGCTCCAATGGGCTTGAGCCTCCTTGTTTCTGTCCTGTGGTCCCCTCAAGATCCAGGGTGGTTGCCCCCTCATGGCCCGGGGGACGTACAAGCCACCTCCCGGCCCTTCCAGGCGTCCCGTCTGAGTCTGTCCCCCAGCCTCCTGTGACACTATCTATCTAATACAAAGGTCTGAATTCATTAAAGTAGCTTTTCTTGCCATCTAATTTGCATTCTAATTGCAAAGGATGACTCCTCAGATTTCTTATTTTTCCACTTTCTTCAATGTAAAAACTAATATTTCAATCATCTCTCGCAAAGTAAACTTCAACTTGCTCCTCTTTGTTTACACTGCAGGAAGTTTGCAGCAAAAAAAAAAAAAAAGCATGGTGGTTTAACTACTGTAATACGCTGCATAAAAGACAACTGCAACTAAATTACTGTAAAGCTTAGAAAAGCAGGGGCTGAAAAAGAATATCTTTTGTGATTGGCCAATTTACTGATCACCGATCAATTCTTTATTTGTGAAAATTAGTCAATTTAGATCAGTGGCCGACTGATTAGAACATCCCTAATTAAAATCACTTTGCAGAGATCTAATTCCACTTTGTCATTAAAGATTCTGTTTCTATCAATCAGTGTCAAAAAAGCCACATTAAATCCACTGTGATTCAATGTTGTATATTAATGAAATGTGAAACTTTCCAAGGGAGTGTGAAAACTTTTTATAGGCACTGTAATTTTTGATTTTACTAGAAATATTACCTAATAATATTTTTGAATTTTAGGCAACAAAAAATATTGAAACTATTGCAAATGGGATTAATATATACAGTACAGGTGTACTTTTCCAACTTAATTTTGCATTGCTATAATGCACTCGTGTTAAGTTCTTTATCTTCTGTTACATTTTATATGGTTGGAAAACCCCTAGTATGGTTTACACAAAGACTGCGTAAAGTCCAACACACACCTTCTCATCACTAGTCTAAATATTCTTGACAATGCATGTTTTGTATAAACTTCCCTCAATAGTCTAAATGACAGCAAGCATTTAATTTTCTCATTGATTCTCCTTCAGTTCTTTTCTTTTGTGGGACACCATGGATTGTGCAATCTTCACTCTGACAAACGCTATGGAATTCTATTGAATGCCAGGTGCTTGAAAGAGTGCACTGACCATTCTGAGAAGAGCTGGTATGCTTTTTGTGGTAGTGTGAAGTGAAAATTTCCTCCTTTTTTCTAATGCTAGTAATATTTTATTTAAAAACCCAAGTGTGTGATCTCAAGAAAAGAATAATCCTTTCTTGTGGCTTATATATACAATGGATTTAGAAAGTATTCAGACACTTCACTGTTTGACGTTTTTGTCCATCAATCTACACTCAATAACCCATAATGACAAAGGGTGTTTTCAGAAAGGTTTACAAATGTATTAAAAAACAATAACTGAAATTTCTCATTTATGGACGTATTCAGACTCTTTTCTGTACCACTCCAAATTGTGGCCAGATGCACCCTGTTTGCTTTAATTATCATTGAGAATTGTCTAGAACTTGATTGGAGTCCCCCTTTGGCAAAGTGAATTGATTAACCACAAATCACACTGTATGTCAGGACAAAAAACAAGTCATGAAGTCCAAAGACCTTTCTGTAGATGTCCGAGATAAAATTATAGTGAGACATAGATCAGGGCAAGGTAAACTTTAGAACACAAAAATAGCAAAATTATTTGCCTAAAATTAAATCTACAACACAACAAAGTATGCAGAAAGAGACGTGGTCTGAATACTTTGCAATTTCACTGTAAATATACACATACTGTGCATATACTGCAGATAAATATACACACACACAGTAAGACATTTACTAAAAACACATAAATTATATATATTCAGCACCCTCCATAATTATTGGCACCCCTGGTTAAGATGTGTTCTTAAGCATCTAATAAATTGGTTTTTTTCCCAAAAAATATAGGCTTGCAACACAAAAAAAGAGAAAAATCCAACCTTTAATTGAAGTACATTTATTAATTGGGGAAAAAAATCCCACATTAAGAAATACATTTTTTACATGAAATCATGACTGCCACAATCATTGGCACCCCTGCTGTTAATATTTTGTGCAACCCCCTTTTGCCAACAAGACAGCACTTAATCTCCTCCTATAACATTTCACAAGGTTGGAGAATACAGAGACAATGATTTTTGACCATTCCTCTTTGTACAATCTTTCTAGATTGTCCAGAGTCCTGGGACCTCTCTTATGCACTCTCCTCTTCAGCTAACCCAACAGGTTTTCAGTGGGGTTGAGTTCCGAGGGCTGAGATGGCCATAGGAGGAGCTTGATTTTGTGTCTGCTGAGCTATTTTTGTGTAGATTTTGCCATATGTTTAGGGTCATTATTCTGCTGGAAGACCCAATGACGACCCATCTTCAGCTTTCTGGCAGAGGCAACCAGATTTTGATTTAAAGTGTCCTGTTATTTCAAGTTCATGATGTCATGCACCCTAACAAGGTTCCTAGGGCCTTTGGAAGAGAAACAGCCACACAGCATCACAGATCTTCCACCATACTTTACAGTGGGCATGAGGTGCTTTTCTGCATACTCATTCTTGGATTCACACCAGACCCGCTTAAAATGTTTGTTGCCAAAAATCTCAATTTTAGTCTCATCTGACCAAAGCACACGGTCCCAGTTGAAGCCCCAGTACCGCTTAGCAAACTCCAGACATTTATGTTTGTGATTGTAGGTGATAAAAAGCTTTTTCCTTTCATGTCTCCCAAACAGCTTGATGGCATGGAGATAGCATCTTATAGTTGTCATTGAGACTTTGTGACCCCCAAGATACCACTCTTTGGTGCAGTTCTCCAACAGTGAGCGGAGAATTCTTTACTTCTCTTACCATCCTCCTCACTGTGCATGGTGGCAAGATAAACTTGGGTCCTCGTCCAGCCTTGTTTGTCACTGTTCCTGTTGTTTTACACTTCTTTATTATTCCTCTGACTGTAGATATATATATATATATATATTGTGATGGACGACCGGGGATCCTGCCCAGACGGGATGCCCTTTATAAGAGAAGACTGGGGGAAAGGGTGTACTACCAGGAGTACCTCCCCCGGGACACAAGATGGCAGCCTCCTGTTTACATCGGGGCCACGGATTTGGAGCTTAGAAGCTCGACCTGCTGGGAGTTTGTGGCCATCACCAGGGGGCACCTGGACAGCTCCAGAGTCTGGACATACAGCACTTCCGCCACACCCGGAAAATAATACATTTAAAATAAACATGTGTTATTTTGGACATTCTGAGTCCGTGTCTGTCTGTGTCCGGGCTGATCTTCTACTCTATATATTATATATAGTAGAGAAAATATTAAAATATTACAAACACAAATTTAACAAGAGTCATTAGTTTCTATTTTAACATTAGGCACTAGAGTACCAAGGGAAAATTAAAAACCAATGACAATTTGTCGAACCCAAATTTACAGTGACTTAACTGGAAATCAAATCTCATTTCATGGACCTGTAAGACATCAATGCTAACCATTGTGCTGTGCAACAGATAATGCTTATTATACTTTATATACAGCATGTTTCCATTTGGCAGGCATGACCCCAGGGGTGGCTATAATGACCTTTACGTCACTAGCTATATTTATTTAAAATCATTATGTGTTTTAATTTATTCTAAGTCTTCATGCAGTGTCATTGTATACTTGCTTAGACAAAATTGGTCACAAACCTACAATAAAGTTGTAGAGATTTCCACTTATATTTAGCCAAAATTGCCAAGGGAAAATTGCTTGAGTAGAGTAATAAAAAAAACGAGAGAATGTAAAATAAAATATGCTGTAAAAAAAAAAAAAAAAAAAATATTTGAAGTATTTTATTTTTTTATCCATACTATAAGATACTGTTTTTCTCCATCAGAGCATAATTTTCTGTGACTTTAAGACAGATGAGCAACCAACATAAGCCTATCTAAGTGTGAATGCTGTTAATATAAGAAATTTGACATATTTTTTTGAAATACAGTATTTACAGAATAACATATTCTGCGCTTAGGTAGCACAGTAGTGCAAACGGATTTGCACTGTGACTTTATGATCCAGCATGCTAGATTCATATCCAGCACCCAACTGGCTATGTAAAGTTTTCGTGTTCTCCCTGTGTCTCTGTGGTTTCCTTCTGGGTACTCCTGTTTTCTCCAACATTCTCAGAACCTTGCATGTATTGATAAAAGCTCCCAGTGTGAGTGTGAATGTGGGTATGAGTTAAACTGGTCCAGGCTCTTTTCTGGTATTGTGCCCAGTATTGCCAAGATAGACATTTGCTCTCTGCTCCACTGAAATGGGTTTTAGAATGACTATGATTATTAGTTTCCACTGTGCATAACATATTTGCATTGACATTACCATAAACCGTATTGAAAAGACCATAATGTCAACATAAGTTGTGGTGTCATAGGTGAAGGCATCTGATAAAGTCCTCATTTTTCTGTTGAAATGTCTTTTTCAAGAGTCAGGGAATTGGCAGACTTATCTATCATTAACAATTCAATTTCTTAAAATTTAGCATTGAATTTAACTGCAAGGATATTCCTCAGCTGGTTTTAGCTGTCAATTTAAGAAAGTTTAGTAGAGTTCCTTATAGAGTGCAGTTTAAACATGGGGCATCACATACTACCTGTGTCTTTGAACCCTGCTGCATGTTTCAGTTAAAAATACAGTACCTGGAACAGGTAGGTGACATCCTATAAATGGGACGTTAATGAACATAAACAATGAACAAAGATTAAATTAAGCACCAAATAAGACACAACCATAAAGCAGACTCCTTACCAAATAATCTTGTGGAAACTTCACAGATAACTACTACATTAGTGTGGAATAACCGCTGTATCCCACCAAATTTCAAGCCATGTAACGGGTACATAAAAAAATCTTTTAAATGTGGATATACATGTCAGAGAGTTAGAATCTGACACAGTAATTAATTAATCATGATTTGCTGCACTGTGTGAATGAATGGGTATGGAAGTATATTAGGGCTTTTGTAATACTATGTCTGTCTGCCTGTCTATCTAGTTATATTCTGGGCTTTGAATTGCACAAACAAAATTAATATTAATATTTCTTTTTCAAGCAGAGTTTATTCTTGAATTATACAGAAACAGTTTTGAAATCTTTTAACAACAGTTAAAAACCCGAACAGAAAACCTAGTTAATCTTCCAAAAATACTGTACTGTGTTTCTGTCTTATATGTAATAGAGTTGAAAGGCATTTTTTTCATAACTGCTAAAAGACAGAAGCACCCCTGCTGAGGAAGGATTTTCTGTATTAGAAAAATGAGCACTTGTAAAGAGTTTTATTATTGTGACATGTGAGACTTGTATGTTAAGGCAATTGACATGCAAGCTGCTCCAGAATCTCTCTCACTTATGTTTACAAGAAATGTGTACAGTCAGGTCTGTAAGTATTTGGACAGTGACACAATTTTCATAATTCTGGCTCTGTACACCACCACAATGGATTTGAAACAAAACAATCCGTTTACCATTTTTCTGCATAGCTCCCACCATTTCCAGGGGCTCAAAATTATTTGAAAAGCTTCTCAGTCAAATATCCAATCACAAAGTGGGAGCAGTTTCCTCATTATTTCACACCTATTAAGCAGGTAAAAGGTCTGGAATTGATTCTAAGTATGAAATTTCCATTTGTAAGCCAACACTGTGAACTCTCAATATGAGATCCAAAGAGCTGTTCATGCAAGTAGAAACAGTCCATCATTAGGATGAATTCAACCATTCGGTAAATTCTTAAAAAGAATGAACACACTGGTGAAATTAGCAACACCAGAGGATCTGGAAAACCACAGAAGACAACTTTGCTGGATGATTGCAGAATTCTGTCCTTGGTAAAGAAGAACCATTTCTTGGTTTGGCTAAATGCTGTGAACACTCTCTGGGAGTCTACAGTCTACTTCAAGAAAGTAAAGTCAGAGGGTTTACCACAAGGTGTAAACCCCTGGTAAACATCAAGCATAGGAAGGACAGATTAGACTTTGCCAGAAAAATTTTTTAAAAGCCTGTCCAGTTCTGGAACAATTTTCTTTGGACAAAAGAGATTAGTAAATACCCAGAAACAGTAGAGTATAAAGAAGAGAAGAAATGGCTCATGATCAGATGGATACCACATCATCTGTGAAACATGTTGGAGACAGTTTTATGGCAAGACATTTGTGGCTACAAATGGAAGTCAGTCACTAGTGTTTATGGATAATATGACTGGTGGCAGAAGTAGCAGGATGAATTCTGAAGTGTATAGGGCTATACCATCTGCTCAGATTCAGCCAAATACTGCAGAACTGATAGGATGATGCAATAAGCCAAAACATAATGCAAAAACAAACCAAGTGCTTTTCAATACAAACAAGTGGAATATCCTTCAATGGCCAAGTCAATCAACTGACCTCAACCCAATTGGACATGCATTTCACATGCTGAAGACAAAACTGATGACAGAAAGTCCAACAAACAAGCAGCAACTGAAGACAGCTGCAGTAATGATCTGGCAAAGTATAGGGTGGAAACCCAGCACTTGAAGATGGCCATGGGCTCCTGACTTCAGGCAATCATTGACTATAAAGTATTTTCAATCAAATACTGAAAATTATCATTATATTTATGATTATGTTAGTTTGTCAAAATACTTTTTAGCCCCTGAAAATAGGTGGACCACATATAAAAATGTCTATCTTTCTAAACAGCTCATACAATATTTTTGTTAAACCACTTGAATTAAAACTGAAAGTCTACAATTCAATCACATCTTGATTGCTTTGTTTGAAATTGTGGAGGTGTAGTGCAACTGCCACGTCTGTTGAGGGTTGCTTGTCCATCGCCGAGGCCGATTCACAGCGCCACAGAAACAACAACAAGCTGACCGATGTCACGTGTAAAGCACCGGTCGCCCATTGGGTGATGCAGGGAACATTATAACTTGGCCATTGACCTGGCCCCAACCCTGCAGTTTGCTATGTATATGTATAGTAGAATGGTAAATTCCGCTAAAATAATTAACCTTGCTGTTCCTGTTTTGAATGGAATAAAGCTGGTTTTGCTAAAGAATGAGACTCAGCCTTGTTTTTGGGGTGCAAGACACCAACTCACACATCACAGTGTGTGTGTGCATGTGCGTGTGTGTGTGTGTGTGTGTGTGTAAACAGTATGATTTTTGAGACCCCAACAACCCCGCCACCTGTGTTGTTTACTGAAATTCTGTTAATGCAGGCAGTGATTGGTTGGCCGCTGATGCTGCATCTGCAAGTTCACAGGCTCACCGCGTAATGTGTCTGTCGCATGATGGTTGATGCAGGGAACATTTAAAACCGGCCACTGAACTGGCCTTGGGCTCACCTTTTGTCTCCTCTCTTGTGCAGTTAGGATATCTGTTCTTTTTAGCTGATAAGGGAGAGAATGGGCTTTGTTTGAAATTGTGGAGGTGTAGTGCAACTGTCACATCTGCCTACGCTTTCATCCCAAATGTAGCACAACTGACATGATCTTCATCATCCACCAAATCCTAGAGAAGGCTCGGGAACACCAGCTTTGCCTTCATCGACCTGCGAAAAGCATTTGACACTGTCAACCATGAGATGCTTTGGGAAGTAGTCCATAAGTTTGGATGTCCCCTAAAATTCCTCACTATGCTCGGTCTCTTCCATAACAGAATGAGGGTGAAGGTCCTTATTTGCGGGGAAACATCTTCTCCCTTCGATATCACTACTGGTGTCAAGCAAGGCTGTGTCCTGGCTTCGGTATTTATCAACATTTACCTTGTCACTGTCACTCTTCTCTCCAGAAGTGCGTTGGATACCACTGATGGAGTGTGGATCCGGTACAGACTGAATGGCAATATGTTCAGCCTCTGAAGATTATCAGCCCACTCAAAAACCTCCTTGACAATCATTTATGAGCTCCAGTATGCTGACTATGTTGCCAGCATAGCTCTTCACCCGGAAAGCCTTCAGAGGACCATTGAGTCTTTATACTCAGCCTATTTTTTGATGGGCCAGGAAATCAGCACCTCAAAGACACTGACGCTTCAGACTGCCTTCCAGCACACAGATCCTTCAGCGGACAACAAGTTTGGTAACAAGACACTTCCTTCCCCTACCTTGGAAGTATAATATATAGTGATACCTCTGTGACTGAAGAAATTGGGAAATGCCTCCAACTAGCATCCTCTGCATTCTCCACATTGCAACCAAGGCTGTGGTATATCAGCACTCCTTAATGGATGAGAGTCCTGGACTCCCTACCTCAAACAATTCTGCACTCTAGAGGCGTTCCATATCCACTGCCTCCATGACTTGGGAGGACAGCATTCCACACGCTAAATTCTGGAACGCTGCTCAACAAAAAGTATTGAGGTGATGCTGCTCAACCATGTCCTCCGCTGGACTGGACACGTTATCCAAATGGATGAGTCTTGGCTTCCCCGGTGAGCTCACCGAAAGATCCCGACCTCAAGGTGAACTGAAGAAACGCTGGAAGGACTAATTGAAACATCACCTCAAGGCATGTTCCATTTCACATATGCAGCTTGAGAAACTTGCTGAGGACCACATGCTTTGCAGACAGACAACAGATGAAATAATCCATCACTCTGAACAACAACAGACACATCAACAAGATGAGAAGAGAATTTTAAGACATCACCAATGACACCAACTCACTGCACCTGGGGGGCAATTCCCTTGCCAATCGTGCCCCTGGGTCTGCCTTTCTCGAATTGGCCTGCTCTTACACCAGTGCATACACGGAGGGGGAGTGATGGAGATGGACAGCATTATCGTCGGACCGACGTACAGCCATGATAGACAGAACATTGCAAAACACAATTTTACAGGAAATGTAATTCTTTTGACTTTAATAGGGTAATCAGTAGGAATAATGTAATATCTGAATATATATTATTATCATTATCAGATGCTTACAATTTTCATTTATTTATGTTCACACAAATATTTTTTTCAGTTTTTTTCTTCAGTTATATGTGGTCCCTTTTAAAGTCCATAGATTCAAATGTACTGCATATATGAAGAATTTTGTAGAGCAGTGGGGGATGGGGCATCCCTTTTCAAAGTAAGCAGATGTGCATATAAATGTAAAATATTTCAGAGGGTGAAGGTCCCCTTTCAATGTCTATAGATCCAAACGTATATTACAATGGAGTAGTTTTGTGGGGACCAGTTAAACTTAAACTGATGCCTCTACTTTCCTCTTGCTCCCTTTTTGAATCTAGCAAAGCAACACAAAACACTCACAGCACCTATACTTGATTTATAATGCACTTGCTCACCATGTCTTCCTTGAGCTTCACTGAACCTTTACCTTCCATTTCACATCTCACTATACATGCCAAACGTGAACCCATTTCCTGTCCGTGGACACAACTCTTTCTTCACTCATCCATCCACACTAGATAGATAGATAGATAGATAGATAGATAGATAGATAGATAGATAGATAGATAGATAGATAGATAGATAGATAGATAGATAGATAGATAGATAGATAGATAGATAGATAGATAGATAGATAGATAGATAGATAGATAGATAGATAGATAGATAGATAGATAGATAGATAGATAGATAGATAGATAGATAGATAGATAGATAGATAGATAGATAGATAGATAGATAGATAGATAGATAGATAGATAGATAGATAGATAGATAGATAGATAGATAGATAGATAGATAGATAGATAGATAGATAGATAGATAGATAGATAGATAGATAGATAGATAGATAGATAGATAGATAGATAGATAGATAGATAGATAGATAGATAGATAGATAGATAGATAGATAGATAGATAGATAGATAGATAGATAGATAGATAGATAGATAGATAGATAGATAGATAGATAGATAGATAAACTTTATTAATCCCAATGGGAAATTCACAATTGGTCAGTGCCACCCCTCACATGGCCTGTCAGTCACTTCTGCTCCAGCCTTCATTTGTGTAAAGCCCTGCCTTAACTTAGTGCAGTGTTTGTATGTTAGCATCGGTACAGTAGTATTATTATTGGAGTTAAACAAAAAATGTATCAACAAATAGAAAAACACAGGTAGGGTTATTCTCTTTTTTCTATATGGTCACCAAATTTCAATCAAATCAGTCAAACCATTTTTGTTATTTGGGGGTTTTTACAGTTAGGTCCATAAATATTTGGACAGAATAGTCAGGAACAAAAAAAGATTACATTTGGCAGTATTTTACATCTAGAGCAGTAGGTATCTGCTAAGAAAGAACATTTCAATATATCAATATTTGGGCATACAAAACCCTACTACAGTAAAAACTACAGTTAGGTCCATAAATATTTGGACAGAGACAACTTTTTTTCTAATTTTGGTTCTGTACATTACCAGAATGAATTTTAAATGAAACAACTCTGATGCAGTTGAAGTGCAGACTTTCAGCTTTAATTCAGTGGGGTGAACAAAACGATTGCATAAAAATGTGAGGCAACTAAAGCATTTTTTTAACACAATCCCTTCATTTCAGGGGCTCAAATGCAATTACCGCCGGGCAGCCAACCGGGTAACCAAAGTCTTTGGGTTCCGGGGGGAGTATGGTTGCAAAGCTGAAACTTAAAGGAATTGACGGAAGGGCACCACCAGGTGTGGAGCCTTTCACTTAATTTGACTCAACACAGGAAACCTCACCCGGCCCGGACACGGAGAGGATTGACAGATTGATAGCTCTTTCTCGATTCTGTGGGTGGGGGTACATGGCCATTCTTAGTTGGTGGAGCAATTTGTCTGGTTAATTCCGATAACGAACGAGACTCCCTCCTGCTAAATAGTTACGCGACAAAAGAGCGGTCGGCGTCCAACTTCTTAGAGGGACAAGTGGCTTTCAGCCACATGAGATTGAGCAATAACAGGTCTGTGATGCCCTTAGATATCCGGTGCTGCACTGAATGGATCAACATGTGTCTACCCGGCGCCGAGAGGCGTGGGTAAGCCGTTGAACTCCATTCGTGATGGAGACTGGGGCTTGCAATTGTTCCCCACGAACAAGGAATTCCCAGTAAGTGCGGGTCATATGGTCACACTGATTAAGTCCCTGCTCTTTGTACACACACCCCCGTCGCTACTACCATGGTCGGGTGACTTGGTGGATTATATATAGAAAAGCAGCAGGAACCACAAAGAACAATGATAAGTCAACGTGGCTCAGAGGTGCATGTGGACTGTAGCAGAGACGAAAGCGACTGAGGCGGTATTTGGAAAATGAACAGTCAACGTGACTCACAGGTGCATGTGGACTGTACACAGACAAAAGCGACTCAGGTGAGGAGTTGGGGGCGGGCACATGAGCAGGTAGTGCATACTGAACGATGACTAAGAAATCAGCAGACTAGAATGGCGAGGGGGCGGAATGGGCGTCCATCCCCTCTCCCCCCCTCTCCGCCCTCAAGCACCGTCCAGCCCCGTCCCTCGCTCTGGGAGGTGAAGGCACGACGGCAGTCCTCCAGTTTTGAGTCACGAACAATTGTATGTTGCCCTCTCCAGAGTTCCATCTTTTCATTCACCTACAGTCGTATCCTCAAACCCACCCCATTTAGATAACTGTGTCTTTCAGGAAGTGTTCACCCATCAATACATAATTATGCAGCGGGTTGGCTAGTTTATACAGTATGTGTATGTTTAGGCCAGTTGATTGACTTGGCCTTTAAAGAATATTCCACGACTGTGTTGAAAAGCACTTTGCTTTTGCAGTGTTTTGGATCATTCTCTATCTGTACTGTGAAACATCATCCTATCAGTTTTGCAGCATTTGGCTGAATCTGAGCAGTTAGTACAGCCCTACACACTTTAGAATTCATCCTGCTACTTCTGCCACCAGTCATATTATCCATAAACACTAGTGACTGACTTCCATTGGCAGCCATCCATGTCATGCCATAAAACTGTCTCCATCATGTTTCAGAGATGATGTCGTATTCATTGGATCATGAGCTATTTCTTCTCTTCTTCATACTCTTCTCTTCCCAACAATCTGGATATATATTTATTTTAGTTTCCTTTGTCCAAAGACAATTGTTCCAGAACTGGACAGGCTTTTAAAAAAATATTAACTGGCAAAGTCTAATCCATCTTTCCTATGCTTGATATATACCTTGTTGTATACCCTCTGACTTTACTTTCATGAAGTTTTCACTTGACTGTAGACTCCCAGAGAGTGTTCGCAACGTTTAACCAAACCAAGAAGTGGTTCTTCTTTACAAAGGACAGAATTCTGCAATCAACCAGCACAGTTGTCTTCTGTGGTTTTCCAGATCTTCTGGTGTTGCTGATTTCTCCAGTGCGTTCCTTCTTTTTAAGAATGTACCAAATGGTTGATTTGATCACTCCTCATGTTTTTCAGGTGCTCATTTCTCCAATATAGAAAGTACTTCCTCAGCTGGGGTGCTTCTGTCTTTCAAAATGACCCATCAGGAAGATATAATCCCTGCTGCTCTCAAGGACAGCACTTCAATTTTATTAAATATGAAGGCATAAACACAGTAGGGTTTTGTTGAAGAATAATTAGATTTTCTGTTTTGGTTTTTAACTGTTGTTAAAAGAGTTCAAAACTGTTTCTATACAATTCAAGAATAAAGTGTGATTGAAAGAAAACAATGTTTATTAATGTTGTTTGTGCAATGCAAAGCCCAAAATGTGATTAGACAGACAGACAGACAGACAGACAGACAGACAGACAGACAGACAGACAGACAGACAGACAGACAGACATAGTATTACAAAAGCCCTAAAATACCTCCATATTCATACATTTACACTGTGCAGCAAATCATTATTAATTTAATTACTGTGTCAGATTCTAACGCTTTGACATGTATGTCCACATTTATAAGATATTTTATATACCAGTTTGCAGGCTTAAATAAGAACAGATTGCATCCTAATTCAGCATTTTAACACTCAGCGAAACCTCTCCAGGAATGATTTTTGAGGGTGACCCAATGTCTACAGATGACCTTTAAAAATTAGACTGACACAGCAACACTTAGGCAGCAACACCAAAGGCAAGAGTTTCTAGTCTTTTCAAAAACTCCCACATCAAATACACCATAAGCACTGTGCCAGGTTGCCCTTTTGACAAATGCAAGGAATATGGAATCTGTATCCGTTTTCTTATTTTTTATCGTATAAAGTCAATAAACACTAACTAGAAAATTAGAAAGTCAATATTTTAAAAAGCTAACATTCACAAAAAGCCAAATGCTTGATTAAGACCAATAAAAGACCCCTTCCCTTCAAATCAAATAATTTCCTCCTTCTTAGATTCAGTTCCACATAATTAGCCAATACTATTTTTTCCCCATTACCTTATATACTTGTGCACTTTTGGTGAGAAAACTACACAGATCCAATGTAGGACAGACTGACATTATCCAAGTTTTGCCTTGTCTAGAACACAGATCCTGGCTAGACACTCTTATTGCCAGCTAAAAAGTCTCATTTTGGCTTTGATTAGGGAGTGTCACACACCCACCCTACAACACTTCCTTACATATATAGAATATATATAGAAAAATAAACAGACACTTTACATATATTCTGAGCTTTTTATATTAAGAAGGAAAGCAAAGTTTTATTGATCTTAACCTTACACCACAAAAATCCTCTGAGAGAGCAGTGGACTTCAATAATAATGGTATTACTTGGGATGAAGAGGAGACTAAGAAATGGGCATTATCTTTATCAATGAAGAAGAACATAGTGCAGAGATGGGTTGCAACTCAAATTCAAGTGGATTTGAAACAGATCCCACCATTCCTCATTAAAATAACAGTGATGAAAGTTGTTTTGGGCAACAAAGTCCACCTCTCACCCTGAATAAGTTGACTTGCAGGTCAAGAGGGTGACACACACACACACACACACACACACATGCACACACACACTCTGGCAATTACTAATGCAGCATTAATAACAAACTGACAGAAAAGGACTTATGTTATCTGAAGGATTTTTTGCTACTAAGGTTTTATGAAAAAATTTTAAAAAATAATAAACATACACATGCACAATATTTTCATACACAAATAATAATAATAATGATATACATTGACATACACAAATTTAACATATACTGTAAACAAGGATTAATCATTGTCTGGATCTAAAAATCAATAAAAATTATAAGAAAAAAATCACCTTCAATGATTGTTTTCCACACTGATAAAAAACAGAAATGTCATGCCTCTAAATCTATTACATACACAGCTGGAGCTCCAGCTATTAAATGGTTTCTGCTAGAATTACAAGAAAAGACTAAAACTGGTGTAAGAAAACACTGTTTCCACCTCTTATAGCATTGAGCTGTGATTGGACAGATGATGCTCCTTTATAGGACATATTAAATGTAAAATTGTGAATTACTATTTTGTTTTTATTGAAAAAGGTTCTAGGTCCTTCCAATCGTAGGAAAATAGGGGTTTCAAATTGAAGGATAAATGTTTTAAAAAAATAATACAATGTTAAACTTGAAATAGGTAAAAATAAAGTAATGGCAACAGATTATAAGTGTTGCAGGAAAGCCATTAAAAATATATAAAATATTTTTTGCAACAAATAATTAAATACAACGCTATCAGCAGTTGCATTTGTTTTTTGCATATACCTTATATGTTTTACAGCAGCACCCTCAATGACAGTGTTTTAACTTCAAAACATGCTTTGAACCTGTTGTTTTTGGGGTTGTATCTTTTGACCTTCCCTTTAGAGAAAATCTGTTTACACGTCTTGCAGGTTCATGCCCTTGGGGACACTTCTAAATGAAGTACATTTGCAAGTGTTAAAATATACATGCAAATATCCATATTTATAAGGATTGTTGAATACAAGACATGTGCCCTGCATTGCATTAACATTACATTTATCAACAAAATTCTCCTTTCACATAAAATAGTATTAAATTACAAGTACCGAGCGAGAATGATGCAGTCATTCAACTGTGAAAAAAATGCTAAGTGCTCAATATATTTGATATGTTTTTCTTATAGTATTCTTTCTCAATTATAGGACTTCATTTAATTAGAATCAAAATATCATTACCTTTAATGGCGATAAAAAAATAAACTTCAAATTAATAAAAAAAAAAAACAATTTACATTAATGTATGGAAAATACTAGATTATTAAATCCTGAAGATTAAACCTTTATTGCTAGAAATGTTACCAGCATCTTTATATCCATCTCAACCTCACCTTTTTATAAAGCTGTTTTAAAATGAAAAGAAGCATTTTGTGACATATTTGTCAGTTATAAACTCCAACTGCATTTCTTGTTCTTCTCACTCTCGCCTTTTTGTTTAGGACAGATATTGAAGACTCTTCCTTGATTTGAGACTCATCTGCTACACTTTCTTTGTCTATCAGCAACTAGAAACTTATGCTTACACTGGAGATCCATATAATGGTCACATGGAAATATATTTTGATTTGGGTTTGTTATTTAATACCCCAAATGTCTGGGGTTACTATATAAATCAGCATGTGCTTTACATGTGATCGAAAACATTGAATGAACATTAGAACACTCTAGACGAGAACAGGCCATTCAGCCCAACAAAGCTTGCCAGTACTATCCACTTATTTCTTCCAAGAAAACATCAAGTCGAGTTTTGAAAGAGCCTAACGTCTTACTGTCTACCACACTACTTGGTAGCTTATTCCAAGTTTCTATCATTCTTTGTGTAAAGAAAAACTTCCTAATGTTTGTGCAAAATTTACCCTTAACAAGTTTCCAACTGTGTCCCCGTGTTCTTGATGAACTCATTTTAAAATAACAGTCTCGATCCACTGCACTAATTCCCTTCATAATTTTTAACACTTCAATCATGTCACCTCTTAATCTTCTTTTGCTTAAACTGTAAAGGCTCAGCTCTTTTAATCTTTCCTCATAATTCAACCCCTGTAGCCCTGGAATCAGCCTAGTCGCTCTTCTCTGGACGTTTTCTAGTGTTGCTATGTCCTTTTTGTAGCCTGGAGACCAAAACTACACACAGTACTCAAGATGAGGCCTCACCAGTGCATTATAAAGGTTGAGCATAACCTCCTTGGACTTGTACTCCACACATCATGCTATATATCCTAACATTCTGTTAGCCTTCTTAATGGCTTCTGAACACTGTCAGGAAGTCGATAGTTTAGAGTCCACTATGACTCCTAAAGCCTTCTCATAAGGTGTACTCTCGATTTTCCGACCGCCCATTGTGTATTCAAACCTAACATTTTTACTTCCAATGTGTAATACTTTACATTTACTGACATTAAATTTCATCTGCCACAAATCTGCCCAAGCCTGTATGCTATCCAAGTCCTTCTGCAATGATACAACGGATTCCAAATTATCTGCTAATCCACCTATCTTGGTATCATCTGCAAACTTAACCAGCTTGTTACTTATATTCCTATCTAAATAATTTATATATATTAAAAATAGCAGCGGCCATAGCACTGACCCCTGTGGAACACCACTCTTAACATTGGCCAGTTCTGATGAGGTTCCTCGCACCATCACCCTCTGCTTCCTTTGTCTGAGCCAATTCTGCACCCATCTACAAACATCACCCTGAACTCCCACCTCTTTTAATTTGATGCCCAACCTCTCATGTGGCACCTTATCAAATGCTTTCTGAAAGTCCAGATAAATAATATCATAAGCTCCACTTTGATCGTATCCTTTTGTTGCCACCTCATAGAATTCCAGCATGTTAGTAAAACACGACCTCCCTCTTCTGAACCCATGCTGACTGCTTAGAATAACTCCTGTCCTTGCCAGGTGTTGCTCGATCTTATCCTTAATAATTCCTTCCATTAATTTTCCTGTGATGCATGTTAAGCTTACTGGCCTATAGTTGCTTGGATCTGCCGTCACCCTTTTAATATAATGGGATGATATTTGCCATTTTCCAGTCCTTCGGAATCTCTCCAGTGCGCAGTGACTTCCTAAAAATATGCGTCAAGGGTTTATATATGTACTCACTAGCCTCCTTAAGAACACGAGGATAAATATTATCTGGTCCTGGTGATTTATTCGATTTCAGCTTATTTAATCTGAGCAGTACTTCTCCCTCTACAATTTCCAAATCCCTCAGTACCTCCTTAGTAGTCGCATTTACCTCTGGGAGGTTATCCACTTGCTCACTTGTAAACACCTCAGAAAAATGTAAGTTTAAGGCATCCGCTATTTCACTGTCTGTATCTTTTAATTCCCCTTTACTATTCCTGATGCACTTGACCTCCTCCTTGACTGTTCTTTTACTACTAAAATACTGAAAGAATCTCTTAGGGTCTTCTTTCACTTTATCTTCTATAATATATCTGATATCTGATATCCTTCTTAATGGTTGCACTCATGTTCTCATATACTCTACAATTCACTTTGCAGTCATTAGTCTTATATGCCTTATAAAGCAGTTTTTTCCTTTGCAACTTCTTTTTTAAATCTTTATTAATCCACCGTGGAGTTTTTTTTAGTTTCCTATTAATTCCAAAGTTAGGTATGTATCTGTCCTGCATTACATGTAAACCATTTTTAAACCTGTTCCACTGCTCCTCGACTGTCTCCACACTTAAAAGCTTATCCCAGTGTATCCTACTTAGACTTTGTCGCATCTGCTCAAAATTAGCCCTACCAAAGTTCAACTTAACAATTTTAGTCTTTGCATCTGCACTCTTACAAAATACTGAGAATTGTATTACATTATGGTCACTTGACCCTAGTGGTTCAATCACCTTTACACCCTCAATTCTATCCTGATTACTGCAAAATACTAAATCCAGACAGGCTTCACCCCTTGTTGGTGCTTTAACATGCTGTGTTAGAAAACAGTCATTGATTACTTCTAAAAACTCCTGCTCTTGTACTCCGCCATCTGTAAGGTTATCCCAGTTAATATTTGGATAATTAAAGTCCCTCATGACTATAATATCTCCCTGTAAACTTGCCTTTTTGATATTACTAAAAAGATGTGTGTTGAAATTACTGTCTGAATTGGGTGGTCTATAACACACTCCTAAAATAAGACCTCTTTCCCTAATATTTTCCAGGCGAAGACACATGTCCTCACTACGATGGGTCTCATCATCCAACTGAAGAAGACTTACATTTAAATCCTGCTTGGCATAAACAGCAACCCCACCTCCTTTTCTGTTCTGTCTATCCTTCCTAAAAAATGTGTATCCCTCTATGTTACACTCATCCCCATCTTTGTTATTTAGCCAGGTTTCCGTTATTGCTATAATATCATAATTATGCTCTGCTACATATAACTCCAACTCACTTACCTTATTTTTGATACTTCTAGCATTAAGGCAAGCTATTTTTAATGTATTACTCCTTCTACATTTAAATGTTTGCTTAGAATTTACATTACTATGCATTCTTGTTTCTACACCATTGTTTGTTCTTCCATGTATAGATCTAAACCTGGCCTGTCCTAAACTCCATGCCCCAAATCCTCGACTAGCCTACACATGCTTATCGAATGCTCATTGTCTTTCAAAAAATTTATGGAAACTATATCCTTACAAAGCTAACATTATTTTATACTTAGAATGAAGACAATATGCCATTAGAAATGTATGAAATATGAATAATAATAATATGAAATTAGAAATGTAATTCTCTAAGGCTGCGGTGGGTTGGCACCCTGCCTGGGATTGGTTCCTGCCTTGTGCCCTGTGTTAGCTGGGATTGGCTCCAGCAGACCCCCGTGACCCTGTGTTCGGATTCAGTGGGTTGGAAAATGGATGGATGGATGGAATTCTCTAAGGGGAAAAAAAGAGCTAGTGACTAGTGCGTGCACAGAATATGGAAAATATGAGGCAAGAAATAAATAAGCAAGACTGCAGTTTCTGGCAAACAGTGCAAATAAAAATTAAACATGTTAGTTAATACAATTTTTACATTTACACCTCTGCTTTCAATGAGATTGATTATTAGGAAATAATAATGCCCACATTCATTTTCTTTTTTTAAACCACATTAATTTATTTCATCACCTATAGTTACACATTCAGTGTTATTAATGGATACTATCTCAAAAACACTCAAGGCAATAACAGAATCAAAATAAAAATGATAAATATATAAATGAAGATTCATGACCTGGCAAGAGAAACCATCATCATTATATGACCAATAAATGTTTTAAATGCTTTCATAATCATAGTGGTTGAGTAGCTTTCATGAAAATTTTAGCTGGCATAATTTCAGGATGGTATCACTATAAATATACAATCATTAAGAATTATTGTATTCAAATAAATATCACTCTGAGATTTAATTTTCATGTTGTTTTACAAGGACAAAAATAAAGATTTTGCATTTCAGACCAAATCCTGGCTCTGAGGCTAAGGATCTGCACTGGTATCCCGAAGGTTGACGGTTCGAATCCCCTTCACTGCCGAAAGAGACCCTACTCTGCTGGGCCCTTGAGCAAGACCCTTAACCTGTAATTGCTCCAGGGGCGCTGTACAATGGCTGACCCTGCGCTCTGACCCCAAGGGGTATGCGAAAACTAACAAATTCCTAATACAAGAAATTGTATAAGGCGAAATAAAGAACAAAAAAAAAAAATCCAAGCATGGCACCGTTAGTCTTCAAAGATCAAATCTGTACTTCACTGGCTCAGTTTAATTCAACTCTGTTTACTTCCCTTCGGTAAGTAAGGGACATTGTGTTAGCATAGTAATCTGGAGAGAACAGGCAACCTAATCTTTAGTAACAGACTAAGAAACAGAATCCCTCCAGTATGTCATTCATCTGTACCTGGGACTTCAATTGGACTATTTTTGGTATAATTTATAAATATTAATAATAATAATAATTCATTACATTTATATAGCACTTTCTCAGTACTCAAAGCACTATCCACACAGGGAGGAACCGGGAAGCGAACCCACAATCTTCCACAATCTCCTTACTGCAAAACAGCAGCACTACCACTGCGCCACCTGTGAGGACAAACGTGGTAGGTACCTTGTGAAACCACCTGAATATTACTTCTCTTGTTTCATGGAAGCACTTGTTCTACTGAAAAGGCCCACCTGTATTGCTAAACTCTACCACAGAGAGTGTACCTATAAACACCACACAGGAAAATAACTTCACATGTTCATAAGTGGAAGAATATTCTACTGGTTAGTATATAATGCAGACACTAGGTAATACTTAAAGGAAGGATATATACTGATCTGTAAATGTAATACTTCACTCAATGATTTAGCTCCCAGTTTACTACCATAGTCCAGTACAAAGACCAGAGTACATCTCTGTACTTACTTCACAATCACTTGACAATTACCCTAATTATAAAACAAGACCCAGAGATCCTGGAAATTAGTTGTTTACCCTTTACATTCACCAAGCAGTATACTTTTTCTATTAGAAGACCATGACCTCAGCTTTAGAAGAGCTAATTATCAGATAACTGCATCACAAAAAAGAGCAAATCACTCCAGTATCACACACTAAAGAGTCAAAGGGCCAAGATGACCTCACCATACACAAACAGCAAACCCTTTGGTTTCTAATCTGAATGTTCTACCATCCTTAGCTACACCTTAATATCATATCTATGAAAACAAGAAATAATGTTGGGAGGAATTTAAAATGAAGACTTTGCAGAGTCCTACACTTAATGGAAGGCATGTACTGTAAACATAGATCTTATGCTGCAAATTCAGGGAAGAAATGTTACATAGACTCAGCTCTGGAAACCCATAGTCTTGATCTACCAGCTTACAAAGTGCATGTAGACAAGAATAGCAAACACCATATCCATTTAATATTCATTAAAAGACAAGGCCACTTCTGTGGTTTTTCAGTACACTAGCAAAATCAATTATATTTTATTACCCACATTAGTATCACAATAGAGGGACACATTGAGTTTTAAAACCACACAACATGCTATATATTTTCAGATGTCTGCATATGGAAGGGGTTCTTGTAAAATTATGTAGCTGTGTTAAAACACACAAATCATGCATTTCACAGTGTTTTTTTCAAATGTAAAAAACACAGCACAGGAATCCTGCCATTGTCAAGCAAACACTATTTACTCTTTCTGGTTTCAAGGCTCGGGCAGAGCACATACACATTTCAAGGAGATAAGTAGGAACTTAATTTGCAGTTTAATTAAAGATAATTAAATTATCTTTAATTCTGTTACGGAAAAAGTGGAGAAAATTCTCACAGACTTCAGTAGAAGAGGTAGTTTGGCCAGATGTGGATTCGAGCAGTTTATTAACTACAGAGAACAAAACCCTTGGGTTATCGTGACCACTTTCTATTATTCTGCCATGGGTGTTCTTGGCAGTGGTTAGTGCTTCTCTGTAAGCTCTTTGGTGGTCAGAGAAAGCCTGGATGTGCACTGTGAGGCCAGTCTTACGTGACATTCTCTCAAGGCGTCGGCCAGCTGCTTTCATAGATCGCAATTCTGAGTTATACCAAGGAGCGGAACGCTTAAAGGAATATCTAATGCGGAATGAAGGGCTGTGTCATAGTGGTCAACAATACTATCTAGTATTGATGGAATAGGTGAAAACAGTAAAAGATCAGAAATGGATCCAGAAAGAACAGAGGGACAGATATTTTTAAGGTTTCTGTAAGAAATTTGTCATTTACAGGTAAGAGGAGGGAAAGATAATGAGACACTGAAAAGTACTGCTTTATGGTCAGAGAGTCCCAAATCAGTACTGTAGATGTTGGCAACAGATAGTCCTGAAGTACAGATCAGATCCAATATATGACCACCAGAGTGGGTAGGAAAATCAACATATTGTGTCAAGTCAAAACAGTCCAGTAAGGATAGGAATTAATTTCTCAGTTTAGATGTGGGGATGTCAATAGGGATGTTGAAATCACCAAGAAGGATAAATCTCTGGGAAAGGGCGCTTAAGTGGGTTAAATGTTCAGTCAGATCAGATAAGAAGGCTGCATTGTATTTTGGAGGACGATAAATAACAATGAGTGAGACAGGACCTAATTCTGTTATTAATTTAAGAGCCAGACACCCGAAAGACAATGGACAATCAATTGGGATTCTTTTGATGTGTAAATCCACTTTGACAATTACTGCAAGTCCACCGCCTTGTCTTGAGCTGCGAGGCTCTCTTAGGAAAGTGTATCCAGGTGGTGTCGCCTCCGTGAGAGACGTAAATTCATTTGGTTTTTGCCAAGTCTCCGTTAAACACAGTATATATCAAGTTTGGTGTTAATGATGAATTCTGACAGCACCAATGCTTTGCCATTAACACTAGAATTACCAGAGCCTACGAAAAAACTCGTAAATCCGTCCCACCTTAAATCGCGTCTTAAAGCCGTTTGCACATCTCCGCCAGAGTCTTTTGTCATCTAAATGTGATGATAAACAAAAGCTACTAGCAGCCAGCTATTGCATCCCCCCACCAACTTAGAATGAACTCCTAGCTCATGCCTTGCCTTGATTTGATTATTTGGGATTGAAGTGGAGTTTTACAGTGGAAATAATTTGAGCGTTATTTGGAATACACGCATTTCATGTGTGTTCCGTTTCTACAGTATAGTAGTCTGTGCAAACACATTTTTAAAACAGAAACATTTTTCATATTCTAATAGTAAATGACAAAATGTAGGCATAAACTATACAACGTATGAAGCCTGAAGTCCATATATCAAAGAAACACTTTCACAAAAGGTACAGATAAGAGAACACGTGCGCTTTTCTTCAAAAATATAACTGCACAAAAAAAAAAGCCGCGTTAGCATGCCACATTGACACTCTTACTACTACTGCCGCGGTGGCGTAATGGTATCAGCTCCTGACTGAGGATCAGAGGGTGGCGAGTTCGATCCCACACGGCTCCACTTCGAGAAATGAACTGCTCTTATTCTTACAATTTTAGAATAACAACATAAATTTAATTTCAGTCTGTAACAGCCGGTGTAACTTATGATACTGGTAAAGGTTAGCTTTTTTTTTTTTTTTTTTTTAATTCACTTTTCATTCTCGCAGTCGATGCATACTAACGCCCCCCCCCCCCCCCCAAAAAATGTTCTGACACATAAACGCTGGCAAAGCTGCTTTCTTCGTATCTCACATAAAATTTTCACACCTGATCTGACGCTGTTCGTTTTCAAATAATATTGCATTAGTGCGATGAAGTTTTCACATATATTGTCTCTTTCAGGTGTGTAATAGAAACCACAGCATAGAGAGAAGTGAGTACATTGCTTCTTACAGGAAAAGGTGATGGAAAAAGTGCATTGGTACGAGAATGCAGTCACGAGTATACTGCAGTCTTTATGTGAAAACAGCATAAATAATGTGAAATCATTCTCTCCTCTGCATGTCCTGGAGTACAAAAGAAACAGCATACAGCAACATGTGGGGACTGGCAGGAACACTCAATAACACTGAATAAAAAGAAAATCAAGTGACGGTGAAATATGAAGGAAGGCAGCTTCGCCAGCGTTTATGTGTCAGAACCCTTTTGGGGGGGGGGGGGGGGGGGGGGGGCGTTAGTATGCATCGACTGCGAGAATGAAAAGTGAATTAAAAAAAAAAAAAAAAAAAGCTAACCTTTACCAGTATCATAAGTTACAAGTTATGTTGTTATTCTAAAATTGTAAGAATAAGAGCAGTTCATTTCTCGAAGTGGAGCCGTGCGGGATCGAACTCGCCACCCTCTGATCCTCAGTCAGGAGCTGATACCATTACGCCACCGCAGCAGTAGTAGTAAGAGTGTCAATGTGGCATGCTAACGCGGCTTTTTTTTTTGTGCAGTTATATTTTTGAAGAAAAGCGCACGTGTTCTCTTATTTGTACCTTTTGTGAAAGTGTTTCTTTGATATATGGACTTCAGGCTTCATACGTTATATAGTTTATGCCTACATTTTGTCATTTACTATTAGAATATGATAAACGTTTCTGTTTTAGAAATGTGTTTGCACAGACTACTATACTGTAGAAACGGAACACACATGAAATGCGTGTATTCCAAATAATGCTCGAATTATTTCCACTGTAAAACTCCACTTCAATCCCAAATAATCAAATCAAGGCAAGGCATGAGCTAGGAGTTCATTCTAAGTCGGTGGGGGGATGCAATAGCTGGCTGCTAGTAGCTTTTGTTTATCATCACATTTAGATGACAAAAGACTCTGGCGGAGATGTGCAAACGGCTTTAAGACACGATTTAAGGTGGGACGGATTTACGAGTTTTTTCGTAGGCTCTGGTAATTCTAGTGTTAAGAGATCTCGAGTTAAACAATGCAGTATTAGTTAATGAGGCTTCTTTTTGCAGAGCCGTGACCGGCGTTTATTTTCACATACTGTAAATTTGGCACACTGACACATCTATTTCCAGGGCCGTGATTAGGATGGCGTATTGCTGAGCAAATGCTGCCGGTGTTCTTTTCATTCGCAGCCCGGCAGTGGTGGTGACCTGACCCGTGATGTACAGTACTGTGCAAAAGTTTTAGGCAGGTGTGAAAAAATGCTGTAAACAAAGAATGCTTTCAGAAATATAAGTAATGATTGTTTATTGTTATCAATTTACAAAATGCAAAGTGAGCGAACAAAAGAAAAATCTAAATCAAATCAATGTTTGGTGTTACTACCTTTTGCCTTCAAACCAGCATCAATTCTTATAGGTACACTTGCACAAAGTCAGGGATTTTGTAGGCTTATAGTCAGGTGTATGATCAACCAATTATACCAAACAGGTGCTAATGATCATCAATGTCACACGTAGGTTGAAACACAGTCATTAACTAAAACAGAAACAGCTGTGTAGGAGGCTTAAAACTGGGTGAGGAACAGCCAAACTCTGCTACCAAGGTGAGGTTGTGGAAGACAGTTTCATGTCATGGCAAGATTGAGCACAGCAACAAGACACAAGGTAGTTATACTGCATCAGCAAGGTCTCTCCCAGACAAAGATTTCAAAGCAGACTGGGGTTTCAAGATGTGCTGTTCAAGCTCTTTTGAAGAAGCACAAAGAAACGAGCAATGTTGAGGATCGTAGACGCAGTGGTCGGCCAAGGAAACTTAGTGCAGCAGATGAAAGACACATCAAGCTTATTACCCTTCGAAATCGGAAGATGTCCAGCAGTGCCATCAGCTCAGAACTGACAGAAACCAGTGGGACCCAGGTACACTCATCGACTGTCCAGAGAAGTCTGGCCAGAAGTGGTCTTCATGGAAGAGTTGCAGCCAAAAAGCCATACCTCCGATGTGGAAACAAGGCCAAGCGACTCAAGTATGGACGAAAACATAGGAACTGCGGTGCAGAAAATTGGCAGCAGGTGCTCTGGACTGATGAGTCAAAATTTGAAATATTTGGCTGTAGCAGAAGGCAGTTTGTTCGTTGAAGGGCTGGAGAGTGGTACAATAATGAGTGTCTGCAGGCAACAGTGAAGCATGGTGGAGGTTCCTTGAACGTTTGGGGCTGCATTTCTGCAAATGGAGTTGGAGATTTGGTCAGGATTAATGGTGTTCTCAATGCTGAGAAATACAGGCAGATACTTATCCATCATGCAATACCATCAGGGAGGTGTATGATTGGCCCCAAATTTATTCTGCAGCAGGACAACAACCCCAAACATACAGCCAAAGTCATTAAGAACTATCTTCAGTGTAAAGAAGAACAAGAAGTCCCCCACAGAGCCCTGATCTCAACATCATCGAGTGTGTCTGGGATTACATGAAGAGACAGAAGGATGTGAGGAAGCCTACAGAAGATCTGTGGTTAGTTCTCCAAGATGTTTGGAACAACCTACCAGCCGAGTTCCTTCAAAAACTGTGTGCAAGTGTACCTAGAAGAATTGATGCTGTTTTGAAGGCAAAGGGTGGTCACACCAAATATTGATTTGATTTAGATTTCTCTTTTGTTGATTCACTGCATTTTGTTGATTGATGAAAATAAATGATTAACACTTCCATTTTTGAAAGCATTCTTTGTTTACAGCATTTTTTCACACCTGCCTAAAACTTTTGCACAGTACTGTACATATTTCGTGTGCCGCAAAATACCGGTATCTTTTAGGATATTCCAGTCAGTCCATTTGCTCTGGACAAACTGTTTAATATGAAGGAGTTTGTCACGAGAGTATTTTACCATGATACTGAGCAATACGTATCTAATAGCAGTGGAGAAGCAGCTCAGCACAGCGGAGCCGGTGAGAAGGGCGGGTGCGGTAGCATAGATGAGCGGCGATAGCAGAGCAGCAGAAAGCATAGCAGGAGGAGGTAGAAGGATTTGGAGGTTCCAACATACAGCCATAAACAGTAACGCTAGGTATTACAGGCGTGATCACTCCACAGCCACAAGCCAGGTGGGTATGAACATCAGATCAGTTCTTAGTCATACAGCACAGTAAAATGAATCGGGAGCAGACCAGCATCGCAAATATAATCAAGGAGACAGATCATCCCAGGCTCCTAGATCACCGGGTACAAAGAAATGTTCGTAGGTCTCATCCCGTAATCCATAGATTCAGTTGTTCTCAGTCAAAGTAAAGTTCATAAAATCTGTAAATATTAAACCAAATCCATACAATTTGAGTCAGCTGCATCCACAAACTATACGTACAATAAAGAAAATAAAACAAGCGTAAGAAAGTGCAGGATTAAGGCAAATTTTGCAAAAAGTGTTGTTAACAGAGAGCTGTGGCAACAGCATGCGTGCGCCAGCGTCCCCTCCCTGATCAGATAGTCTCATAAGTTTAGGGGTTGTGCACATTAATGCAAACAACGTTTTGTCGGATTTTTTTTTCCTTTTTTCACTAAACAATTTGATTTGTTTTCACCTTCTTAGTATACAGGTAGATTGTAATTTTGCAGTAAAGATGGAATAAGTTCTTACAGGATTTATTTTGGTTTCATTTATTTATTACACAAAATCTGCAGTTTTAGCAGGGGTGTGTAGGAGTGTGTAGACTATATCAGGGCCCTTTGGAGCCACTTAAAGGTTATTGGGCTACTAAAACAGTTTACTCTCATAGGCTTGTGATGCGATTCTGTAACCGACCTTCACCTTGCCTCTTGTTATGTGATGACCCATTGCAGGCTAATTCCTTCTTCACACACTCATGCCTCCTAATAATACCTTAATAAACATACGTTAGTGTTTCAATCTTTTGTCAAGCAATCTTGAGTTATTGGTTTGTGTGCACCTTTTCAATTACAATTGCTGGCCATAGCAACAGAAGATGAGCAATTCTAAAGATGTTTTAGACATGTATCCTGCTGCAGTACTATGCTGGTTTTAAAAATTTTATTAATTTAAAGGAAAAAGATTGAACCATGCTATAACAACACAATGAAATCTGCAGCTGTGGAAGCAGGTCAAACAAAGAATATAATGATGACTGACAGTGCAATGCCAAGAGGAAGATCAATTCTTGAGAACATTTTTTGGCTTGAAAAATTGACATATTAGATAAGTTTTAAGGATTTTTGCTTATTCATCTATAGAACTGTGCCATCCATTAGCTTCATTGTAGGAAGTTTTTAAAATTTATTTTTAAAAAATGGTTTAATTTAGAACACAACTTTATGTGGCAAATCAATATATACAGTGGAACCTCTAGATACGAGTTTAATTCGTTCCAGCACTGAGCTTGTATAGCGAATTTCTCGTATCTAGAACAAACGTCCCCATTGAAAATAATGGAAATCCAGTTAATCCGTTCCACATCCCAAATATATTAACATAAAAATCAATTTTCCTAACAAATAACACTGATAAATTATATATACTGTAGTCTACCTTTAATAAATAACACTGGTAAATAATATAACTGATTATTAAAAGAATCAAAACAGGTGTCCAAAGTGCAGTAGAGCATTCAATAAATCTTTAATCCTTAAAACAGTTGTGAAGTGGAGGTTTAAAGTACATAAGAATAACAATCCTTTAACACGAGGTTAAAACGTCAACAGGAAGCAGTCTTCAAAAAACAGATGACAATCCCCAGTGCTTCTTCTCTGTTAGCGTCTCACCTGCTTCTCCCATGCGGGCTCTGCAACAGGCGAGACACTTAATGCAGCTGACCTTCTCTACACCGTCCTGCTTCAGCTGTTTGGCTCGCCTGTTCAGCTACACGCGAGCCTGTACTCGCTCGCTCTCTCGCACCGACTTCCTACTGCTGCAGATTCCTGCCTCATCCTGCAACCTCCGTTCTCTCTCCTCTCCTCTCTTTTCTTTTACTTCTTCTCCCCCTTAACCGGCTCGCGCTTCTCTGTATATGCGGGGAAGACATGGCAGCTGCTAGGGTTACCACTTTTAATACAAAAAAATAAGGGACGCATACGTATTGATTCAAAACGGGACGCGCAATTTCATTCTCAAATACGGGACGATTCCGTATTTTAAAGGACGGGTGGCAACCCTGCCCAGCCCATCAGCCACAGGACAAATCATGGATGTGGGCAGTTTCCCACCTGTGCACTTAGGTGAGAAACGCAGACACCGCAGATCGCCCTGCGACTCGCTACAGCTACCACGCCCCCTCCCTAAGCCGCGAGCTATACCCACAGCCTGGCTCGTGGCTCGGTACGTGAGCCAATGCTCGTATTTAGATCTGAATTTTTCGCTTATATTTTCCTCGTATTTTGAATTTCTCGTATACAGAGGTGATCGTATCTCGAGGTTCCACTGTACTATAATTGTAAAAAATAACTTCACTTGAAAAAAACAGAGCTTATCCTTTAAGCATATTCTTTCCCTGGGAGAGCCTGCCTGTTGCACTTCATCTTACTGTTTCTCATTCAAGGATACACTATTTCAATAAAACTTCCTGCTCTAGAGAATCCAAAGGAAAACAATGACAGGCTTTAGCTTATCTGATAGTTTGGTATGCCTGGAGTGGTAGTGTGGTTAGAATCTAAGAGATATGCACTGATGTTTAGCAAGAAATTTTATTTGGTCTTTTCATTTATGATTAGTTCATTTTAATAGCTTTTTTCATTTACTTTTAACTCCATATTAGAAAACCAATATTTATTTAGTGCAATTTCAATTGGACATCCTGTCCAGACAGGCAGGTCTTATTGTAGATTGAAAGGTTAGTTAATGAAACTGCTCTATCCACCAAAGTTACCCTTCTGTTTAGATATCCCTTTCCTGATAACAGTTTGTCTGTGAATCATGTTCATTATCATCTGATATTAACATTGCTGGACAGAATTTCTGATTTGCAGAGGCTACCTAAAAAAACAAAAATAGGGGGTAGCAGCTTAGGACAAATGCATTTGGGGGACATACCATAGACAGACTCTCAGTTTCTCTACACTGACTTCACAACAAAGACAAATGGCAATATAAAAAGGTAACATTGGCTATCTTTAAACTGTAAACAATTTGTTAAGTTTACAATTATGTTGACACAACAATATAGATGGGGGTTTACATGTTCCTGTATGCTCAGTTGCTAATATTTAAAGAAAAATATTTAACAAAAGTATTGTTATGCAAATACAGTATGTAATATTGAAAAAGAACAGGACAATAGAGTGTTTTATTCAGGAGGGAAACCACAAGCTAACTACCACAAGTAAATGGTCTTGTAGTATTTCAAATAATCTATATCCAGGATATACGAAAACCTCCGAAGTTGAATAGTAGGAATTCCATTTTGTTGATTATTACTTCTATAAAAATCTAAATTCTCTTCTTGGGAAAAATAAAGTACTATCTATCTAACACATTCTATAATGGCACAAAAATAAAATGATGGCTAAAAGTTTCTAATCACAGTTTTTATAATAAAGCCACATCTTAGGGATGTTTCTTCCAAAGTGCATGTATAAAAAGATAAACAACAATATGAACAACCTCACAGGATAAATTAAAGCTGTGTAGAGCACGAAACCTCACTTTCTTATCTATCTTAACTTGATGTCTTTTAAAACTGTCACAAGCCATCCCACAATCCCTGAATCTATACCATTAATGCGATTTAAAAAAAGTAGCATTCCTTCGTTGCATGCTGCAGAATAATATACAACAAATCAGCAAATACCTGTTATATAGAGTATGTACAGCAAGATTATCTTCTGCTATGGCATGTGTCAGACTCTCGAAAGGTTAAGGCATGAATGTGTCATCAGTGCCCCATGGAGTCAATGTGTCTACACCAGATGAGCTGAAAGCACTAATTAGTTGCTAAAGACTAGACAGCTGCAACGAATCAGTTTTAATTAGTTGAACACTACATGTACAACTATAATGCAAAAGGCCAAAGAGACTCCTACATGATCTATATATTTATATATTTACCTATTTCTGAATTTTTCCTTTTATATTGAAATGCTGCCTTCAACAGTTGTACTTTTTTTTTCTTCAAATAACTCAAGTCTTTCACTTGATTTTTTAGTATGCAATGTCTCCCTCTTTTCATTCTGTTTTTTAGATGAATGCCATACTTGACAAAAAGAGTGAAAAAAAGTTGTTTTTTTCTGTTAGTTTCCTAACCTATTCAGATTTATCTTCTAGACATAACTAATATATTACAAAATTGTGAAATTTAACATCTCTGCCTACTTTACTACTGTTTTTAAGGTAAGGCTACAGTCATAATATTGCAAAACAGTATTTCTTTGTACAATCCCAAAACAAGACAAAATTGCCTTCATGCAAATTTTTAAGTTTAGTTAAGTATGCCTTTAGATAGGGTGAAATCCTATCCTGGCTTTGGGGACAACCCTGTAGTTTAAAAAAAAGTTTATAGATGGAACAGAAAACAGGTGTACATTAAAGGTTGTAAGTGAAAAAAAGAATACAAGTGTTGAATTATTTAAAATTTTACATAAGACCTTCTGCTAACAGGTAGCAAGTGAACTAAAAATTGTCAAATTGTCAGAAACCTTTTCTGGATTCAACCGCCTTTAGATGGTGTCAGAAATTACACCTTGACCCATTTGCTGTCCTTGCAATTTCTCTAAAGGAAACACCTACACTTGTAATGGTTATAATGGTCTGTCCGTCTTTCTTTGTTAACTGCATTGTTCTTGCCATTATGATAGCAATACACAGTGCAATGTTTTCCAAGTAATGTTTCAGAGGGTATAGCAAAACATCACTGCTTTTATACAAAGAGACGGTGTGTAAATAATTAACAAAAGCTGTGATACATTTAGGGAACTGGTTGCATCTAATTTCAAGACTTAACCTCTGTAGCAGTATGTTTACCCCCAGAAAAAGAGAAAAAATCCAAAATAAAACAATGAAGTACCAGTACACACTCAGAATATATTGTATTCTCCCCTCTATTATAGACAGAATAGTTCAGGCTGGTCCTCAAAAATTTGAATCTCTCACTTGCTTGCCAATGTTAGATGCATCTTCAATTTGCTTAACTGAAATGTGAGACAAACCCTGGGTTCGAGAAAAGGAAAGATTGAAAGATAGAAAAGTGAAATTTGGTCACCCGCCTTTTCTCACGGAAAGGTCACTTTGTCAACGGTAGTCCATTCTAACGCCCTACATGATGCAAACCAGCTGTTTCACAGGATCGCTCAATCAAACTCAACAACCTAAAAATTCAAATTAGAAGCCAGTTTGAATAGGCAATGCAAGCATATGTTTATTATTAACACTAGAATCCCTGAAGCCTACGAAAATAGTCGTAATCCCGGGCCACCTTAAATTCTTTCACACCATACATTAGCGTCTTTTGTCTTGCAAATGTGTCAGCACAAGCTGCAAGCAGCCTGCTCTCCCATCCCCCCACCACTGCAGCTCATGTTGGACAAAAAGTTCTCCCAGCTCAAGCTTGTTTATCAGAATGTGAGGTGCCTGGAGTTGTATAGGGTAAATAATATATCATTATTTGGAACACATGCATTTCATGTGTGTTCCGTGTCTACAAAGATCTATGTAAATGTGGAATGACTGGAAATGTGAGGCAAGCAATGTTGAACGCATAGCTAAAACAAAAAGTTTTTCATATTATAGTACTAATGACAAAATTTTGACATGAAGTGAATAATGTGTGAAGACTGAAGTCCGAATATCAAATAAACACTTTCACAAAGAGTACAAGTATAACAAAACAAGTGAGCTTTTATTCAGGAATATAACCGAAGAAAAAGAATCGTGGGTAGGGTATGATACTGACACGACTGCTTGGCAGGTGCAGAGTTAAGAACTGCTGACTCATAATCAAGAGATTCCGGGTTCGATTCTGGCTGCTTCTTATGTTTTGAGTAGTGAGCTGCTCTTATCTATACTAATAAAAGGCAAAGCCCTCACTGACTCACTCACTCATCACTAATTCTCCAACTTCTCGTGTAGGTGGAAGGCTGAAATTTGGCAGGCTCATTCCTTACAGCTTACTTACAAAAGTTAGGCAGGTTTCATTTCGAAATTCTACACGTAATGGTCATAACTGGAACCTCTTTTTTGTCCATATACTGTAATGGAGGAGGCGGAGTCGCGTATCGCGTCATCACGCCTCCTACGTAATCACGTGAACTGAAAACAAGGAAGAGCCCCAAAGAGCGCTGAAGAAAACATTCATTACACAATTGAGAAGGCACAAGAGAGCGGCTCACGTGAACTGACTGAATGCAGCACGAGTGATCACTTCGATACTGCGGAAACAAAGCACGGTGTAAAACGTAAGTTTAAATTAAGTTTATAGAAATGCTCCCGCTGCCGTTTGCAATACCATATTCGCGAGATACAAGTTTAATGAGAAGACATGAGGTATAAACGAGACTTTGGATGACTTTGTAACGGATTAAAAATTGCTGTAGCGAGAAACTTTTAAGTGCCGGATCTTAGCTAACATTAAATAAAGCCGTGGACATTGCAACATCACACAAGATTGCTTTTCTCCTGTACAACTATACGTTGCATTCTCAGAAGTGTGCTTGCACGGCTTGGTCATATTACAACTGGACAGCTGAACTGACAACGTGGTATACAAACAGAACTATAACAATCGTAATAAACGAACAAAAAAACAGCGGACAATCCGTGGATTAAATAAAAAGGCTCCTTCCGTTGGCGAAGCAACGAAAAAGGAAGACCTTATATGGCGTTCGTTTATAAAACAGCGGAGAGGCTGTGTGAAGGCAGCTTCACAAAAAAACAGATCCTTAACAAATTGTTATTGGTATATTATCCCTCAATTTAAAAAGGTTTTCTTTTCTTCTTAATAAAAATTTAAAAGCAGTACTTCGCCAGTGCGAAGTGCAAGGATTTGAGCGACTGACACATACAGACATATTCATGAGTGCAGGTACTTTGGAAACAAAGCACTGTGTAAACCTAAAGTTTAAATTAAGTTCATAGACCTACAAAAGGTTGCCATTGATCTGAGGCAAGATTGCTTTTCTTCTGTACAACTATACGTTGCATTCTTAACAGTAAGCTTGCACGGCTTGGTCA
>NC_041394.2:233281942-233304442 GCF_900747795.2 Erpetoichthys calabaricus
TGTTTGTTTCTTATAATATTTCTTGTACTTCTGTAAAATGCAAAATTTCCCTCTTGGAAGAACCATCTACTATCTGTTTTTCTAAAAAACTTTTCTGATGTTATCAAAATGTTCAGAACTGGAGTAAAACATGTTGCATTAAGTGCCTGTTCAAATGTAATGCCAACTCCTTCTAACCCATTGTTCTGCCCCACATGTTGAGCTGTGCTCCCCCTTCATCTTGTCATTTATTAACACACCTGTCAGTCACGTCCCACACTCACAATGGCATCATAAATGTCCATGAAACTCACGTAAGGCATGTAGGTTGCCTAATCATCATTTGAATACAATACACCCCATGTGTCTCACATAGGCACCCCTTTATCTCTTTTTAAGGTCACGTCCGAAGTGTATCTTTTGAGTATATACAGTAAACCCCTGGGTCTGGTTAGTTGTGGTACACAGCAATCTGAATCTCTGTCTACGGCCTTCTCTTTGTCTTGATCCAACTGTGGAAATCACTCGCCTTGTAAGTGTCTTTTAAAACTTTATTGTTTAATGTACACTGTCTGCTATATATTGCTCCGTAAATCATTCTTTATTGTCTTTGGTTGTACACCTGTATATACCTGTATGTTTCTTTTGTATATATTTCCGTTTACGGGGTACGTTCGGTAAAAGCCTTCAAGAAAGCTTACCCCTTGCTGTTTTAATGTGGATGTGCAGAGTTGTTTAAGCACTCTGCGGCTGCGTTGCACGGAAAGCATGGAGTGAGGCAGAAAAGTCATTCTTACCCACTCTTTCTCTTATCCAAAACTCCCAGTAGCCAGTAATTATACCCTACAATAATCAGCGCAATAATCAGTAAATAACTTTACAAAAAACAAGACTATGAATGGAAACTGAAGCAAATATAGGAAAGGACAAATAAACAGCACTGAAGGCACTTTGGGAATTGAACCTTTAATGCAATTTTTGGTTAGGGAGTTCTCAGCAGAGTAGAGTTTTGGCAAATAAATATGTAGCAAGCAATTATAAAGATCACTCACCTAACCAGCAGAAAAAGAAGTTCTGAAATACAATTAAGGGAAAAAAACACTGCTTCCTTTAATCTTCACCCACTCGAGGCTATAACCTTAGTAAAACTTGACAAGAAACCTATACAAATATCAAAGCATCTTTTCATTAACTATTGCTGGTACTTTCTGAAATCCAAATAAACCAAAGCAGTACTGTACAAAGAATTAAAGTAAGTCAAGAAAACAAAATGTATAATAAAAGCTAACCAGAGGGACTTCTCTTTTATAATGTAAGGACCATCCAAATTGTTAGGTGTTGAGATTTTTATCTCCATAATAACCTGCTAGATCTGACATTTCTTGGACCTGTATAAGTTTCTTTAAAAAGCCTTTTAATGAAGTGATTTGTTGTCACCTCCAGCTGTCTATAGAGAGCAGTACAGCTGGAAACCTTTTTTGAATACAATGCAAGCTACTTAAATTGAATGAAGTTTCCTGAAATTACTTCAAATTTTCTTCAAAAACCTTTTACACTGACTGACTTGATATCCCTAAATGCACCAAGCAAAGCAGGGTCAATATAATTTACAGCAAAAGTTAATTATAAAAGCCACCTACATAAAACTGACTTACAGCATCCTGTAGTCACAGGCAGGATTAAACAGATTCCTCCCCCAAAGAAGCCTAGCCTGAACACATTAAATTACATGAGTTTGTCTCTATATTTCTTACGCAAGAATGCTACTGATGTGAAAATTAATTGCTCACCTAACATCCTTCATGAAGACAGGAACCAACCATGAACCCTATGCCAATAATAACTGATTCAAACTGCAAATGTGATGTGTCCATTGTACTGTTTTGGCTTGCACAATATCTACTGGAAAGTCTACTTACACATTTTAATATTACTGGAGGAAAGCTGGGGGGGAAAAAAATGTGTGCTGCAACTCTAATTTTAACTGAATTTTTTTTTTTTTTTTTTACATTTTTGTAAATGTTTGTAACACACATTTTGGCACTGTGGATAGATGGCATTGCTCAGGGTCTAATTGTAAATTTTGGAGGGGAAGAACATTGAAAAAAAATCAAACAATAAATAGTGGAATTTTATCACCTTGTTGGGAGTGTTATCTTTACCCCTGGGGTTTGCACCAACTTGCAAGTGCAGGGTTCAACATAGGGGTGTCATACTCAGTTCCAGGAGGGCCATAGTGGCTGCAAATTTTTGTTCTAACCTCTTTGTTCATTATTAACCAATTTCTAATACTAATGGAACATCACTAGGTTGCCTTGATTTTTGTTTTATTTCTTTCTTTAATTAGCAGAAAAACAACAATAAAATGCAAAATAAGCCAACAGATGAAAATATTAACTTAGATCCCATTTACAATTAATGTATGTCTTTTATACAATATGTCTTAATAAAATATATGAAAAAAAAATGGAATGTCTGAGAAATATTGATTTAAAGCATTTGAGTTGTGATTTCAGTTTTATAAATTACTGGTGTGGCAGAATGAGAGCACTAAACAGTATGAGAATTAAATATTCATTCCATGTTCATTAACCGCTAAATATGAAGATTGGTTGTAGTGCAAATAGTGGTATTCCAATGGTGGTCAGAGACCACTAAGGTAGATGGTTACTTGTTTGCTTGCTTTGCATGTCATTACTGTTTGGCTGTCATTTAAAGAAGAAAATTAAATACGATTGAAGCCAATTAAAATTAACACAAAAGACAAAGAAGAAGAAGTTTGACACCCTTGAGCTAGTGCTTGATTGTGTCCAGTATATTTAATTATTGATCCTTCAGCAATTTTACCAAATATAAGTAGATGTCAGGATGTATGTTATCTTTTTTGACCTTTTATACATGCTGAGCACCTTTATTTTTGTATCACAGAGTTTGTGACTCATACATTTTCTGTATTCTGGCTTCTGCAGAGCCAGTGGAGTGACGTAACCTTTTGTGAGCTAGTCCAAAAAAATCTGCTTCTTTAGATAGATAGATAGATTTAGTTCTGTTTCGCAGATTAGCAAGCAGAGCTTCACTTCATTATAACAGTCTTTGGGAAAATCCAGTGGCATTTTCCGTGCGCCATGCAAGCAATACATTTTGGGCATGCTCAGATCAAGTTTTTTAATGATGAAAGTGATTTCATGTTACTGGATAGGCAGAGTCTGATTTTTTTTCTTTATCCGTTTAAAAAAAGTTTTTACACTAAGCTCCTGCATAACCAGATGAATAGAACAGTTGTTACATGTTCATTTATTTATTAACAAAATTAAATTGCTTGCTTAATGTTCAGTGACCATAAGAACACTAAAATAAATAATTTCCTTAAAATAGACACATTAAATAATAAAATATGCACAAAAATAGTTTTACATAATGCCAATCTGTCAATGTCAATTTATTTATTTTACAACAAAATCAGTAATACTGTGGCCAAAGTGCTTCACGTTAAAACATACAATAAAATAAATAGAAATAAAATACAATAAAACAATACAACAAGCAGTAAACTGAAACAAACAATTGACTAACAGGAGGGAACCTTGAGTATCACTTAAGATCACAGAAAGCGAGAGTATAGAACTACATCTTCAATCTAGTTTGAAACAGTTCCATTGAAGGTGACTCCTTATTGTAATTAGGTAAAGAATTCCACAGACGAGGTGCAGAAGCTACAAAAGCCCTGTTCCCCTTATATTTACACTTAGTGCAAGGGACAACAAGAGACAACTGACCAATAGATCTAAGCTGTCTTGATGGCTGGTGTATAACACACAATTCAGATAAATAAGCAGGAGTATACCCATGTATTGATATAAAAACCAGCAGCAAAATTTTAAAATCAATTCTGAAACTAACAGGCAAACAGTGTAAAGAGGCTAAAATTGGAGATACAGAAGCAAACTTTCTTGCTCCAACCTAAAAATGAGCAGCAGCATTCTGAATCTAATAGCAACCTGCATATCAGGGATTTGCTAACCTTTGAATGTGAGTTCCAATCAGGCAGAGAAAAGAAAAAAGCATGAGTAACTTTCTCAAGATTCCTAGGAGATAAAATGGCTTAATCTTGGCTAAAAGACAAAGCTGGAAAAAGCAACTCTTGACCACATAATTAATCTGTTTCTCAAAAGAGAGGTTAACTGTCAAAAATAACTTCAAGGTTATGAACTTGAGGTTGGCAAAAGTCCACAAAAGAGCCAAGGAGTTCAATACCAATGTGAGCTTTGGGAGGTGGACTCAGCACTTCAATTTTATTTAGATTTTAGTTCTACAAGACAATTGTGCAGCCTATTGATTGCAGTGTTGCACACAGGAATAAAAACCTGTGTGTTATCAGCATAACAGTGAACATAAATATGGAATAAAATAAATGAAAATGCTTCTCATAATTACAGTTACAAGCTGTCATACTGTTTTATTATTTCTATGATGTACCTATCTTAAACAAAGCTTAATTAAAAAAGTAGTTTTCACCATTTCTCTAATAAAAGAATATACTTATACAATCAAATAATTGATTTTGCCAATTAAAAACTGCTTAAATGTAAATATACATGCACTTATAGGTTTTAATCATTTTGAAGTATTAATTGCACTACAGCTTTTTTGCTGTTAAAATATAAATTTACTATATTTATACATGTGTTTTTGTTCCTGTGTACCAGCTCGACATTCCTAATTGTTGAGGTGTAATTATAAATATGGATTACCATTTTAATAATGCAGTATAATAAACACAGTACAAATTTTTATATAAAAAAAAGCCCCAAATATATCAAATATTCATAAGATGTTTATCAAAAAGACACAAGGCTAACATGCTTAACTGGTTTATACTGTAAGTAAAAGACTTATTTTGCTGTAAAGCTAACAAGCTTACTAAAGCTGCAATTTCAAATCCTTCTTTATCTTTTTCTTTTTCCAATTAAAAATGTAAGCTGCTGCACTTAACACAAGCTCAGGTATCTGCTTTCATTAAAGAAGAAAATAAAAAGGCCTGAATTCATTAAAGTATCTTTTCTTGCTGTTTGACTATTTGCACATAGTAACTTCTCTGATTCCTTTTCCTTAGTTTATTACTCTACTTTCTTTAATGTAAAGGCTAGGTTTCCAATTATTTCTCTCTCTTTGGTAAAACAACCTTTGACTTGATGCTCTCTGTTTGCAAACACATGCTGGCTCAAGGATCATATTACATTGCATAAAGGAGTATGGCAAATAAATTACCACAAAGCTTAGAAAAGCATGAGCTGAAAATAGCAGTTTTTGTGAGCAGTCACGTGGGGAAAATTGGCTGATTTTGATCAGCAGCTAACCGATTGGAGCATCCCTAAATATATATTTGTGCTCCAGCAAGCCCTAAAAATGTGCATAACCTTTCTTTAAAAATAGATGCAATCTAGATTTTTTTTAAGGAATATGATGAGGCCACAAATTAAAAATAATAATTTTTTAGACATTAAAGCCATCACATGACTACCAGGCTTCAATTATACATGCAATTATCAAATATCAGATAACACTGAACTTGCATTCACTTGCTAAAAAAAAAAAAAGGTAGACAAGCATTAGCTTTCAGAAATCTTCCACACCGCCTGCTCTGACACAAATTTGTAGCTGCAGTACAAATGCAGAAAGTATCTTAAAACTAAAGCAGTTCTTTAGAAGCAAGACATTTTTAGACAATAATTTAGATTTTCAGGCAATCAATGGATGATGACACTGAATAAAATGCATTCATCCCCAGCCTGTGAGAAACAAGTTCTGACATAAACTCAAACTTGTATACCACAATTAGATTATTAAATATTTACCTGAAACAAGATTCAATTTGTGATACCTACAAGTACCGGATTCCCTGGGTCAAATGTTTTGGGGATGTTTATTCCTTAAACAGTATATATCAAATAGCCCTGGGATCTCAGTTATAGCCTGAACTTTTAGTGGCTTTATTTAGGGTAGCACTCAAAACCATGTACAATATTCTGTAGTAATAGCTTATACTACATCTCTAGGACAATGTCCAATTTGCTTAAATTGAAGGATCCTATACTGCACATAATATTACAAGGGGAAAATATTGCAGTTTTATTTAAAATTAGGAAAACTTATAAACTATTAATATCTAGAAAGCCATTATCAATGTTACACTTATTTAAGTGAACAAGTTAAAATTTTCCTAACCCTCTGTCTGCCTCTGTAAATCCAAATTATTTTTTTCTTAATTAACTCCAAGTTCTGCCTGTTATTGGTGAGTAGGGTAAAGGGTTTTTCAATTAGCATTTAGATAAAATATTACTGTACAATTGTAATATTGCTAGCTCTGCTGATCTATAATGTTTGCGCAGCAATGAAATTTTGATGCAATTAATAGATATTGTATATACATATAGGTACCTTATTTTCAAAGGGCCCAGGTCAATATCTGCTCATGTGTTGCAGACCTCTGTGGTTGGCTGTGGTATGCTAGCCATTCATTTGGGCCATGTTTACATTTATCAATTTGTAAAACACATAAAAGCTCAAATCAGGACTTTTAAGGTGAGGACACACCACCATAACTTTTCTGATCTTAGTGAAAAATTCCACAAAGTCTCTTGTCACGTGTTGCATTGTTAGTCTTGATGTGTTACATTTGTTGGTCTTGAAACTATTTCCGTCCTGATACCACCATTAGGTATTTGGACACAGTAGCTTCTAGTTCTAGGTACAACTAAAAGTTTTTTGTTCATCAAAAAATTCAGGGGATTTGTTATGGAATAGATAAAATTTAAGGGTTCGTTACAGTCAGCTTTTCTCTGCACCAGGCAAGACAAGCTACTTAACTGTTTTTTTCCCCTCAACAAACAGGTGGGTTTCTTGCGGTTTAAGATAACCAATGTCAGCAGTAACTCAAGTTGGGAACAGATTCAGCCGACAGCACTATTCTGATAACACTTACATTTATCCAATCACCTTACTGTTTAAGACAATGTTTCTTTAACTATGGGTTGCAACCCAAATTGGGTAGTGGAAATGCCTGCTATTGGTCACCATATGACTGTATAATTAAATTAGTTAAGCTCATACATTTGTGAATTCCATCTCTTATAATATGCCACCCACTATTTAGCATACTATTTATTCCGGCAGTATGTAGCAACTCCATTGACGCATCACGGAGCACTCTTACTTCTGTAGCACGTATTTCCCTCCTCTCATCTCACAACCTATTAAACAGTCTGAGAAGCCACAATATAACTGACATTTATAAGAAAGGTAGAAAAAAGAAGGAAATGTACGCTAGATTCAAAGGTTGAAATAAAAACAACAGATATGGTACAAGAATGTGATGATTTTCAGGATGTTATTAAGGGCAAGTGAATTCGCTGAGAGTGCACATAGTGAGGTGTTGTATGCTAAATGTAGTTTCAGAGAACCACAGAACCCAGTAAAGTGCTATTAAAGAAGCAACATTTTTAAGAGTGAATAACCTCTTCTGGTGATGTGAACCAACAATATCTATAAAATAAGAAGATGTAAGGAGGTTAGGCAGTTCACTTCTAGGCAGAGAATGTGAAGGAACTCCTCCCTACACAGGGTATCACCTATGTATAAGATGGTCTTATCTAATGATAAAGCCTGTGTTGATAAATAATTGGAAGACTCAGAGAACAGCCTATACGACTTGAGTAAAACATACAGACTGTTGTTATAAGTCTCTCCAGAACCTTGCAAGTCTTTTATAGGCTGAGATTGGTGTTATAGCTAGGAAGGAATGCCTGTTGCATCAGCTCACTTTCTGGTTGTCTGAGAAACTCCAAGTGGTCCCAATTGCTTGACAAACCTGTAGTTTCTTTTATATAATAAGACAATCAACTACACAGCTTTAAACATATCTGTAAAAAACAATACTGGTTACATGGAGGTGCAATTTTACTTCACTTTCTTAATTAATCCAATAAGGATTTCTTCATCTAAATATTTATGATGAATTAAATAAAAGACAGATGAAATTAAAGTTATTATTTAAACAGTTTCAGTTGGTGTCAGGTGAATACTTGCTTTCCCCAGTAGCAGCAATGTAATAAATAATAAATGGCATTGCCTGAAAAAAGCAGTACTCTCTTCATCTTGCTTTTTTGTTACAGCTGTAAATTACCACATGCAGAGACATGGACTGTTAGTCATTAATTAGTGCACCTATGAGCAGCCGTGTGTCAGTCAGAATGAAGAGAAAGAAGCAAAAAAAAAAATTAGGTGAGGCATTAAGTAACTCTTAAAGCCAGTAAAGGTCAATATTTAAAGAGAGTTCAGATCACCCCCCTCTTGCACACCTGATCATCATGGGTTCCAGGGCATTTAGTTATAGTGCTTCCTCTTCTCTGGAACTCATTACCACAAAACATTCGGGACACATATTCCCTACCCATTTTCAAATCCCATCTTAAGACTTACCTGTTTAGATTTAGGTCATTACATTACCTTAGGCTGTATTCTTATTGCTGTATTTTCAGTTCCATAGATATACAGTATATATATGTGTATGTGTACATGCATGTTTTTGTTGGTTTTATGATTTTATTACCTGTACGGTGTCTAGGGTGTTTAGAAAGGTGCCTTGAAATAAAATGTATTATTATTATAGGTCAATGCATGGTGGCGCAGTGGTAGCACTGCTGCCTCGCAGTAAGGAGACCTGGGATCGTTTCCCGGGTCCTCTCTGCATGGAGTTTACATGTTCTCCCAGTGTCTGCGTGGGTTTCCTCTGGGTACTCCGGTTTCCTCCCACAGATCCTAAATTGTTCCTAGTGTGTGGGTGGGTGTGTGCGTGCCATGCGGTGGGCTGGCCCCCTGCCCTGGGTTTGTTTCCTGCCTTGCATCCTGTGCTGGCTGGGATTGGCTCAAGCAGATCCCCGTGACCCTGTGTTAGGATACAGCGGGTTGTATAATGACTGACATGACTGACTGATTTAAAGAGAGACTGATGTGAGGAAAGAAAGGGTTATTTAGGTTGCCATACAGATTAATACCTTATAGTCCATGGAAAAAGGCTAAGTTAATGTTTTATCTGTCCTGTGCAAGACCGTGCCTATCCTGGATGCATTGGGTGCAAGGCTGAAGCCAGCCCAGCCAGGCCACTGCAGAAATGATTTCACTGTACCAGATCAGCCATGTAAAAACTTAAAATGTGGATGGCTACAGGGATAAAATGTTTTTTCTCTACTTTTCCACAATATATTCTTTTTTGGTTCATTAATTTTGGTATACAAGTAAAACTGAACTTGAACTTGTATTTTGTCCTGAATAAGTTAGTAATTCTCACTGAACATTGCACCAGAGAGTGGTGACATGCTGTATATTGATTAACACATGCAAGTAAGAATTTCATTGGACTCTGTACATGTGACAATATTGACCCTATGAATCTATGAAAAAATGAAATGTGCAAAACTTGTCCAGTACAACCTATCATAATTAGTCAATAGATGATTGTAGACTCAAGTTTGATTCCATTGTCTACAGTATACAGAAGAAATACATAGAATTTTCAGTCAGTTTCAACACTTTCTTTGTGGTACACTGCTAGCAAGGGTAGAGAATGGAACTTTCATTATGTCCTCTTGCTATTAACCATATTTACTTTGAACACACAAGTGTCCAGTATCCTAGGCACTAAGGTGTTGTTCCATGCTTTGCTCTGAAGAGAAACTCACAGAAGACTGAAGGAGAAGTTATTTTTAAAACGATTTAGCATCTTAGGCTTTTAAGCTCATACTGTCTTTTGTCTGTCTGCCCAGCGTGTAGTGTCTGATTTTCATCCAGTGCCATGAATCTCTAAGATAACCAAAGGGTTATCCATCCTACCTTGCCTTACTGCCTAAGATTTATATGTTACTAGCTAGCTATTTACACAGAGGAATGCACTGATTGGTCAAGGACCAATCATACTGTCTAACACCATCAGTGAGCACTACTGTTGTGTAGTAGGAGTTGCTGCAGTAAATTTTTAGCAATGTGCCTAGTGTCTCTCTAGTTCAGGGGCCTCATAAATGGTGCGTATGCACAAAAATGTTGCATGCGCCCATTTCAACACTGATGTTGAGATGTATAAAAAATAAACTTGGCATAACGCTACTCACAGTTTCACAGCAGCCTCACACCACGTGCATGCATGTTTCTGCTTGGTTTTTCAAACGGCCGTCACGCAGCGTGAAAGCATGGCTACTGTTTCTGTGTGGTTTCCCTTTCTTTTTTAGATTTGCATCCATGACATGGGCTTTATCAAATACACCGAAATTAATTGCATATTGTCTGCAAATTTAAGGCACTTGATTGTAATCATTCTGAAACAATATAAAGGTTCACAGAATGGCCAGACTATTCCAACTACGATGGCTGCTTCAGCGTTGTTAGAAGATACCACAAATGGAAGAGCTAGAGGAGAGAGCGTATTTACAGCTTAAATTGATTTCTTGTCTAGTTGATTTAGATTTTCAAGAGTGATCCTCTTGGAGCTGTGTGCTGAACTACCTCCAACTTTACAAAGGCAAACTTTGAGAAATTGTGCTCTATCTACTCCTATGCAAGTTCTGTCCACCCTCAATTTTTTAGTTGCATGAATTTTTCAACGTGAACTGGCTGACCGATGGGGAATTTCTCAATCATCACTGAGTTGCACCATGCCAGCTGTATGTGATGGTATTTTCCACTTGTCATCCAGATACCCAATATTTCCGTACAATTTGGATGAACGGGTAAACATCAAAGCGCAACTTGTAGCAATGTCCAGTTATTAAAATGTAATCTGAACGATTGACTGCGCTATAAAGGCACCTTCACAGAATGAATTTTTGTATGTAAATAGAAAGCATTTCCACTCTATTAATATGCAGATTATCTATGACTAGCAAAATACCCACGCTTCGCAGCGGCGAAATACTGGCTGAATATTTTAATTAAGAAAAAAGTAAACATTTTTAAACTGAGGGAAAATATACAAAAAATTATTTGTTAAGGATCTCTTTGTTTACAGTATTCCCTCGCTACTTCGCGGTTCACTTTTCGCGGATTCACGACTTCGCAGGTTTTTAAATACAAGTGATTGCCCGCCTATCGCGGAAGTTATGTTCCAGACCCATCAGCAACAGGAGAAAATCCGCGATATAGAAAGACCATATAAACAAACATTTTTTTAGTTTAAGTCTTAAAATACCCATCCCACATGCTTTAAACACATGTAAACTTATAAAACACACTTTATTAACACATATGATATGTGGATGTCGGGCTAAGGATATGAGTAACATCTCACTATTATAAAACATTTTAACTTCACGCAAGACAAGACAGTGAGACAGGAAAATTGGTGATGTACAGTACAGGCTTTTAAATTATTGACACGCAGAGCGACAAGCAGCACAAAGCCAGCTCAAAGTCCACTTCTCCTTAGCGTTCATTCAGCTCCCCACCCCCTTGACAATGCGAAGTGGCAGGAGCATACTGCGCTTCTGGGGAGGGGGGGTTTGAGCAAAGGTGCGTTCAGCTCTCACACACACACACACCTCGCACAGAGCGACAGGCAGGCATTTTGGCAGAAGCAGCACAAAGTCCATTTCTGCTCAGCGTGAGTTCAGCTGCCCCCCTTCACAAAGCGAGTGCAGACACATTGACGTCTGATCGCTGCGTGCAGTGTGCAGTGTTGGTCTGAGGTGTTTAAGAATGTAGAAAGTGTTTAAGAGCATAGGAAGTGTTTATAAGAAAGTGGGAAAGGTTAATAAGAGAGTGAGAAAGGTTTATAAGAGTGTGGGAAGGGTTTATAAAGCTTTAAAATATGTATAAATAATAAAATAAATATAGGTCGCTACTTCGCGGATTTTCACCTATCGCGGGGGGCTCTGGAACGTAACCCCCGCGATAGGTGAGGGATTACTGTACCACGTTGTCAGTTCATCCCTCCAGTTATAATATGACCAAGCTGTGCGCTGAGCTTATTCTTGAGCATGCAACATACAGTTGGCCATGTGAAAAGCAATCCTGCCTCAAATCAATGCCAACCTTTTGTAGTGTTTGTCCTTGAGACTTATTAATTGTCACTGCGAAGCAGAGCCTTACTGGAAATTGAACGCGTTTGAATTGAACTGGGAGATTAGATGGTATAACGGGGATGCGAGGAATAAAAACTGTGTCACCTGAGGCACTGCCAGTAAAAATAGTTGCTTCAATTAGGTTGTTTTGTAGAGATGTGACCTGAAGTCTCGTGCCGTTACAAAGTTTTGATGGCTGTAAGTTTCTCAGTAACATTATTGGTGCCCCAACCTTCAAAATGAGATTATCCTCAGGAGTGCCTGGAGGATTTAGAGTGTTGAGAAACTCTATTGGATAATGTACCGCGTCTTCTACTTCTACAACTGAATTAACAGATTGATATGTTTTTGGTTGTGAAGGTAGTTCTTGAAGTAAAATGTGGTTTATAGTCGTAGTCATGTCATTTTTTGGTGTCAGGATAGCTCTCTCTCTTAACCATGACACGTCATTTTGGTGGAGATTTCGTAGATCGGGGTAAACATTTTGAAGAAGGCTTTGTAAGGTATTCACGATGAGACAGAGATTTGTAGGAATATTTATTTTACGATTTTCTTGTATGAAGGTGCCATCACCTATACTCATCAGAAGAGCAGAGAACTCCTCGGCTTTTTTGTCGCCTTTCGAATGAACTCTCATGTTTATTTTTAAAGTAACAACATTGATTTGTGGCCATAGGTATGAAGATTTCAGAGATGCTTTAACTTCATCAGCGCGTGTTCCTCTGGGCACGGCTGGTAGGGTTTGGCGGAAGTCTCCAGCCAGTAACACTGTCAAGCCTCCCATAAGTTTGTTGGTGTTTCGGATGTCTTGGAGGGTCCTGTCTAAAGCCTCAATACCTGCTCTGTATGCCATAGTGCATTCATCCCAGACAATAAGCTGACAATGTCGCAGCACTTCAGCCATGTTGCTCTGCTTTGATATGTTACACATGGGGGATTCAGTATGGTTGAGGTTCAGAGGCAGCTTGAAAGCAGAATGAGCAGTTCTGCCACCCTCTAGAAGAGTTGCAGCAATGCCAGAAGAAGCCACAGCTATGGCAATGTTACGTTTTGCTCTGATTTTTGCAAGGAGAAGGTTTATTAGGAATGTCTTACCAGTTCCTCCTGGAGCATCAAGGAAAAACACCGTGCCAGTGGCTGACGCAACGCTGCTCATGATTTGGTCATAAACTGACTTTTGGTCACTATTTAGCAACCGCTCGCTATTTGTGACTATATTGGCCAATTGCGAGGTGTCGTAAGATGTCACTTTCAAGTACTCGGGATTTGACGTAAGTTGTGCCAGTTCTGTTAAAGGTGAAGGCAAACCGTAATGATGAAGAGATTGACCTCCAATACCAATTACATAGTTTTCAAGCAACTGTACACAGTTGTTATAGATCAAATGTAACCACTGGTGGACTTCTGTTCGTATATGATCTCTTTCAATCTGTCTCCTAATATCTTCTGCTATACTGTCTTTATGTTTTTCCCATAGGTTTAAGGGGTTTTCCACCAACATGACAGCAAACAGTTCACGGATCTTTTGAGGTGAGCGAGACAGAGCAGCTTCCTGTAGAGTCTCGTCCCAGTTGATATCGTCATGTAATAAAATGAGTGCCCCGTTTTTGTCAATAGCATCTTATAAGTGAACGTAATTTTCAGCTCGTAGTTTTTTCTGATTTAGTCTGATATAATTTAGTCTTTCGGTTTCAATTTTTGCGTACATATCAACTAAAAACTGATTTAATAAAGTTCAGAAGAAAAGGATAGTATTATCATGATGTTGTCTGATCATAAGGCGGTATGAATAGAAGTTTGCTGCAGAGACAGTTTTGTTCATAGGTAACTTACTGGTAGCATGAACTTGAGGTATAGATACAGAATAGCCGTCTTCACCATAGCAGAACATGAGAGGATATTGAAGTGCATCATAGGATCTGTGGGTTTCTTTAATGCGTTGTAGTTTATTGTTTCTGGTTTTCAAGACAATATCTCTATTGTTGAACATTTGCCCAACGATGACAACACCAACTTGATGAACTGTGGGTTTATTAAATCTGCCTTCGTGTGCATGTAATGGTTTTTTGTCTGCGTGAATGACAACTTTGAAGTCTTTGTCATCATCTGAAATACTGTCCATTGTGGAGTGGAAGTCCTGGATGTAAGTGTTACAGTCATGGAGCATTTTTTGTAATTGCTTGACCAGGGGTATGTTAAGTCCAGAAAAATTAGTGCAGCGGATTTGTGCTTCCTTTTCATCATCCCCGACAAAATAAATCTGCAAAAATTTGTGTTCCTAACTCGGCATATGTAAAAGACTGCCAATCAAGTGATACACTTGTCCCTGAACTTTAAATGAAGGCATAAAATTTCCCTCAACGATTTGTTTAGCACCAAATGACGTCATTTGAAATGCGCTGTTGTACTTTCGAATATTGTTCAAGAAATGCTCACTTTGAGGATGTTCGCCATTTAACAGGCCCTCAAGAAGGTCAGGAAGCTTACGTAAAGGAGTGAGAGAGACTTTACCACCGTTACAGCACAAACCAGGAGACTCGCATTTCCACTTCTGAGCTTGACAATAGTCACAGTGAACATCCATGGATCCAATATGTACTGTTTTTTCAGACTCATAATGTATGTTTGGGTCGTACGCAAATCCACAATTGGCTTTTTTGAGCCAAACCTGTTGTTTTCGTATGAGCCGCTTTTCATTATTGGGATCGTATCTAGAAACAGAAGCTCTATTAAGTTGTGGATTTGCCTCCGTGTATTTAGCGACAGCGTCTCTATGAACTTGTGGATTTGCTTGCGAGTATTTAGCCATAGCGTCCCTATTAACTTGTGGATGTGCTTGTGAGTATTTAGCAACAGCGTCCCTATGAACTTGTGGATTTGCTTGCGAGTATTTAGCCACAGCGTCCCTATGAACTTGTGGATTTCTTTGCGAGTATTTAGCCACAGCGTCCCTATGAACTTGTGGATTTGCTTGCGAGTATTTAGCCACAGCGTCCCTATGAACTTGTGGATTTGCTTGCGAGTATTTAGCCACAGCGTCCCTATGAAGTTGTGGATTTGCTTGCGAGTATTTAGCCACAGCGTCCCTATGAACTTGTGGATTTGCTTCTGAGTATTTAGCCACAGCGTCCCTATGAACTTGTGGATTTGCTTCTGAGTATTTAGCCACAGCGTCCCTATGAACTTGTGGATTTGCTTCTGAGTATTTAGCCACAGCGTCCCTGTGAACTTATGGATTTGCTTCTGAGTATTTAGCCACAGCGTCCCTATGAACTTGTGGTTTTGCTTCTGAGTATTTAGCCACAGCGTCCCTATGAACTTGTGGATTTGCTTCTAAGTATTTAGCCACAGCGTCCCTATGAACTTGTGGAATTGCTTGTGAGTATTTGGCGGCAGCTGCACGAAGTTGCTTCCATCTAGCTGCATCAGAAAATCGACCACGACGTCTGATACGCTTCCTTTTTACTGTGTCGTCACAGCTTGGATTGCTGCCGTCATAATCGGCTCGAGCTAGATTTGTGTTGAACTGACATTTGGTATGTGTCAATCGATATAAGCATACAACTGGCTTCATCAATAACTTCGCATCAATCTTTTGAGAGTTGAAATATTCATAAACATCAAAGTGTCTACTACTCAAATCGTCACCTGTGAATCTAAGATGTTTCAGAGGCATTGACGGTTCTCCAAAGGTGTAAAATATTTGGCCATTTCGGTATACTTGAAAGCGACAACCAAACAATTCAGCGGCAGCCATCAACTCACATGCAGAACCATAGGTGAAGGGCTTAAGCATTTCAGTCTTATAGTGCTCCTGTGTAGTATAATTATCTCCTGTACCATCATCAGTCCACACTTTGAACCTGTCCCAGTCATTTAATACATAAGACACAATGTCCCTGCGGATATCAAAAGTGAGCCTGATATGTCCGTGCAATATGTAACACAGAGAATGGAAAAGGCAGGCGCCATCTCGGGGCATGGACACCACTCGGTAAGTGATAGTTCTTTGATTGATGGTGATCACCTCGACAGACATTTTAATAGGGGTAGAGTTGGAAGAATAAAGGGAATGGGTACTTGATCAACAACAGAGAAGTCACGGATTAAATAAAGGAAATGGGTATGTAAACAGTAAAGTAAGTGTAAAATATCTACACAATAACTATAACAATCTTAACAAATGAACATTAAAACAACGGAGAACCCGTGGATTAAATGTGCTTTATAAACTGTGGAGCGCTTTATATGGGCAGGCAGTCAGGCAAAGAAAGTGATTCAAATATATAAACGAAGAAAACAACAGCAGAGAAGCCGCGGATTAAATAAAGGCAATGGGTACGTGAACAATAAACTAAGTGTAAAATATCTATACAATAACTATAACAATCTTAACAAATGAACAATAAAACAGCGAAGAACCCGTGGATGAAATTTGCCTTATATGGTGTTCGTTTATAACACAGCGAAAAAGATGTGTAAAGACCGCTTCACAAAAAAACTGCAGAGCGGCTTATCTTCCTTGGCAAAGCAAGGAAAAAGGATGGCCTTATATCTCGCTCGTTTATAACACAGCGAAAAAGATATGTAAAGACCGCTTCACAAAAAAACTGCACAGCACCTTAGCTTCCTTGGAGAAGCAAGGAAAAAGGACAGCCTTATATCTTATATCTCGGTTGTTTATAACACAGCGAAAGAGATGTGTAAAGACCGCTTCACAAAAAAACTGCAGAGCACCTTAGCTTCCTTGGCAAAGCAAGGAAAAAGGACGGCCTTATATCTCGCTCGTTTATAACACAGCGAAAAAGATGTGTAAAGACCGCTTCACAAAAAAACTGCAGAGCACCTTAGCTTCCTTGGCGTAGCAAGGAAAAAAGGACTGACTTATATGTCGTTCGTTTATAACACAGCGAAAAAGATGTGTAAAGACCACTTCACAAAAAAACTGCAGAGCACCTTAGCTTCCTTGGCGAAGCAAGTAAAAAAGGACTGACTTATATGTCGTTCGTTTATAAAACTGTGGATAAGGTTTGAAAAGAATGCCTCCTTGGAGAAGCAAGGAAAGGAATTCACACACCACAGGAAAGAAAGGCTTTATATGGGCAGGCAGTCAATTACGTGGGAGGCGTGGTGATTTCCCCAGCAGCCGCAGGGAGGCGTGATGATGCAAGACGCAAAGCAAGGAAAAAGGACGGCCTTATATCTCGCTCGTTTATAACACAGCGAAAAGGATGTGTAAAGACCACTTCACAAAAAAACTGCAGAGCACCTTAGCTTCCTTGGCGAAGCAAGGAAAAACGGACTGACTTATATCTTGTTCGTTTATAAAACTGTGGATAATCTTTGAAAAGAATGCGTCCTTGGAGAAGCAAGGAAAGGAATTCACACACCACAGCAAAGAACGGCTTTATATGGGCAGGCAGTCAATTACGTGGGAGGTGTGGTGATTTCCGCAGCAGCCGCAGGGAGGCGTGATGATGCAAGACGCAAGACGCAACCGCCTCACACGGCGACCGAGCTGCCCGCTATGGCCGTATACAGTATACGAAAGTCACACGGCGACCGTGCTGCCCGCTATGGCCGTATACAGTATACGAAAGTAGGTTCCAGTTATGACCGTTACGCATAGAATTTCGAAATGACGCAACCGCCTCACACAGCGACCGAGCTGCCCGCTATGGCCGTATACAGTATACGAAAGCCACACGGCGACCGTGCTGCCCGCTATGGCCGTATACAGTATACGAAAGTAGGTTCCAGTTATGACCGTTACGCGTAGAATTTCGAAATGAAACCTGCCTAACTTTTGTAAGTAAGCTGTAAGGAATGAGCCTGCCAAATTTCAGCCTTCCACCTACACGGGAAGTTGGAGAATTAGTGATGAGTCAGTCAGTCAGTCAGTCAGTGAGGGCTTTGCCTTTTATTAATTAGTGTAGATATATATATATATATATACACACATATATACATATATATATATACATATATACACACACATATATACATATACATATATATACATATACATATATATATATATATATATATACACACATATACATATATATCTATACTAATAAAAGGCAAAGCCCTCACTGACTCACTGACTGACTGACTGACTGACTGACTCACTCACTCACTCACTCACTCACTCATCACTAATTCTCCAACTTCCCGTGTAGGTAGAAGGCTGAAATTTGGCAGGCTCATTCCTTACAGCTTACTTACAAAGGTTAGGCAGGTTTCATTTCGAAATTCTATGCATAATGGTCATAACTGGAACCTGTTTTTTGTCCATATACTCTAATGGAGGAGGCGGAGTCACGTATTGCATCATCACGTATTACGCCTCCTACGTAATCACGTGAACTGAAAACGAGGAAGAGATTTACAGCACAAGTCAAACGCGGGAACGAAGGTAAATGACGTTAATTGTTGACTGTCTTTTAATACTGTGTAATTGTTGAGTGTCTTTTAATACTGTGTAAGCATACATATTAACACATGTGCAATTAAACGTGTTTCATTTACGGGGTGATTTCTCAGGCTTAAAAGCTCGCCTTTTATTAAAATGGTAAATGCAAACTCTTTTCATTCTGAAGGGAAAAAAACCACGTTAGATTTCAGCCGTTAAACGCGCAAAAATGTCAGTACACCAGATAAATAAGCGCAACATATTATCAGTTGTATTGTATGCTTACAATACATATAGAAATGTGTTAATCGTGAACTAATATTATGGGATGGTGTTTATCGACTCGCGCCTTGATTTAAACGATTGCATGTCTTGGTGGGTTTGCGTAGCTTATTGTCAATATCTTTACACCTCTTTTTAAGACTTAATTTAAAAAGGTTTTCTTTTCTTCTTAATTAAAATTTAAAAGCAATACTTCACCGCTGCGAAGCCCCTCTAGCGCTGACGTCCGAGGTTCGATTACCGTAAGCAAGTGCAGTGAGTGTGTACGCCTGATGAGCCAAGAATAAGGGGGAAAGACGTGTCGCGTACTCTTTGCATTATTTGTCAGTAAACTATTTTCATCCATTCTATGATCTGCTTCTCACAACTGAAGGCACCGTGGCTGATGTTACCTGACTTGCTGGCCAACCATAAGCGTTACCTGGTAGGTAACCACCCACTCACTTCACTCCCTTACGGGAATCGAAACTCGGACATCAGCGCTAGAGGCGAAGCCCCTAAAATTGCGCCACGGCGTGTGGTTCGTTTATTTGACAGCATGTAGATCGGAGTAATTACATTCACGGCATTCGTAGTCTGATTCACAATCTGATTGTATGGGTGGTTACCTACCAGGTAACGCTTATGGTTAGCCAGCAAGTCAGCTCGAAGTGATCACTCGAGTGAAGGCAGCTTCACAAAAAAACAGATCCTTAACAAACTGTTATTGGTATATTTTCCCTCAATTTTAAAAGGTTTTCTTTTCTTCTTAATAAAAATTTAAAAGCAGTACTTCGCCGGTGCGAAGCGCGGGGATTTGAGCGACTGACGCATACAGACATATTCATGAGTGCAGGTACTTCAGAAAGAAAGCACAGTGTAAACCTAAACTTTAAATTAAGTTCATAGACCTACAAAAGGTTGCCATTGATTTGAGGCAAGATTGCTTTTCTCATGTACAACTATATGTTGCATTCTTAACAGTAAGCTTGCACAGCTTGGTCATATTACAACCTGAGTGCTGAACTGACAACGTCGTATACAAACAGAACTATAACAATTGTAATAAACAAAGAAAAAAAAAAAGCGAAGAACCCTTGGATTTAATAAAAAGGCTCCTTTCTTGGCGAAGCAAGGAAAAAGGAAGACCTTATATGGCGTTCGTTTATAAAACAGCGGAAAAGCTGTGTTAAGGCTGCTTCACAAAAAAACAGATCGTTAACAAATTGCTATTGGAATATTTTCCCTCAACTTAAAAAGCTTTTCTTCTTAATAAAAATTTAAAAGCAGTACTTCGCGGGGATATATATATATATATATATATATATATATATATATAGATATATATAGATATATATATATATAGATATATATATATATACAGTGGTGTGAAAAACTATTTGCCCCCTTCCTGATTTCTTATTCTTTTGCATGTTTGTCACACAAAATGTTTCTGATCATCAAACACATTTAACCATTAGTCAAATATAACACAAGTAAACACAAAATGCAGTTTGTAAATGGTGGTTTTTATTATTTAGGGAGAAAAAAAAATCCAAACCTACATGGCCCTGTGTGAAAAAGTAATTGCCCCCTGAACCTAATAACTGGTTGGGCCACCCTTAGCAGCAATAACTGCAATCAAGCGTTTGCGATAACTTGCAATGAGTCTTTTACAGCGCTCTGGAGGAATTTTGGCCCACTCATCTTTGCAAAATTGTTGTAATTCAGCTTTATTTGAGGGTTTTCTAGCATGAACCGCCTTTTTAAGGTCATGCCATAGCATCTCAATTGGATTCAGGTCAGGACTTTGACTAGGCCACTCCAAAGTCTTCATTTTGTTTTTCTTTAGCCATTCAGAGGTGGATTTGCTGGTGTGTTTTGGGTCATTGTCCTGTTGCAGCACCCAAGATCGCTTCACCTTGAGTTGACGAACAGATGGCCGGACATTCTCCTTCAGGATTTTTTGGTAGACAGTAGAATTCATGGTTCCATCTATCACAGCAAGCCTTCCAGGTCCTGAAGCAGCAAAACAACCCCAGACCATCACACTACCACCACCATATTTTACTGTTGGTATGATGTTCTTTTTCTGAAATGCTGTGTTCCTTTTACGCCAGATGTAACGGGACATTTGCCTTCCAAAAAGTTCAACTTTTGTCTAATCAGTCCACAAGGTATTTTCCCAAAAGTCTTGGCAATCATTGAGATGTTTCTTAGCAAAATTGAGACGAGCCCTAATGTTCTTTTTGCTTAACAGTGGTTTGCGTCTTGGACATCTGCCATGCAGGCCGTTTTTGCCCAGTCTCTTTCTTATGGTGGAGTTGTGAACACTGACCTTAATTGAGGCAAGTGAGGCCTGCAGTTCTTTAGACGTTGTCCTGGGGTCTTTTGTGACCTCTCAGATGAGTCGTCTCTGCGCTCTTGGGGTAATTTTGGTTGGCCGGCAACTCCTGGGAAGGTTCACCACTGTTCCATGTTTTTGCCATTTGTGGATAATGGCTCTCACTGTGGTTCGCTGGAGTCCCAAAGCTTTAGAAATGGCTTTATAACCTTTACCAGACTGATAGATCTCAATTACTTCTGTTCTCATTTGTTCCTGAATTTCTTTGGATCTTGGAATGATGTCTAGCTTTTGAGGTGCTTTTGGTCTACTTCTCTGTGTCAGGCAGCTCCTATTTAAGTGATTTCTTGATTGAAACAGGTGTGGCAGTAATCAGGCCTGGGGGTGGCTACGGAAATTGAACTCAGGTGTGATACACCACAGTTAGGTTATTTTTTAACAAGGGGGCAATTACTTTTTCACACAGGGCCATGTAGGTTTGGATTTTTTTCTCCCTAAATAATAAAAACCATCATTTAAAAACTGCATTTTGTGTTTACTTGTGTTATATTTGACTAATGGTTAAATGTGTTTGATGATCAGAAACATTTTGTGTGACAAACATGCAAAAGAATAAGAAATCAGGAAGGGGGCAAATAGTTTTTCACACCACTGTATATAGATATATATATATATATATATATATAGATATATATAGATATATATATAGATATATATATATATATATATATATATATATATATATATAGAGATATATAGATATACATATATAGATATAGATATATATATATATGTATGTATGTCTATATATATATATATATATATATATATATATATATATATATATATATATATATATATATATATATATATATATATATATATATATATATATATGTGTAAGCTTATAAGTACTGCCTTACTTCTCTTTAAGAAAGGAAGATGTAATGATACTTGATTTAAACGATTCCATGTCTTGGTGGGTTTGCGTAGCTTATTGTCAATATCTTTACACCTGTTTTTAAGACTTATTGACTGAAACGGCTTTCACAAAAAAAGTTAGGGCTTTGCTACAGGATACACCCTCCACAAGTTAAGCAAGTAAAAATAAAAGTGTATATTTCTGTTTTATTTAAACCTTTTAAGTTTGTATGCATAGCCCCATTTGGCTGTTTTAGATTTTTTTTTTTTTTTCTTTCTTCAGTAATATTTAATCTCCTTAAAGAAAAAGAACATATGCATTTTACTTTTTTTGTATCTCTTTAGTAATATTTTAGTGTAAAAGGATAACCAGTATTTAAACCTTTTATGTTACTTTATAAAGTTATTTTACACAATGTTGAAAAATTAATAAGAAAGCTACATATTTTGGCAGCTGCTGCTTTAATTTTCAA